>NW_020439112.1:1751256-1794568 GCF_000699045.2 Agrilus planipennis
AAAAATTAATTAATACAAAGTATAATTTACTTTTTTTTAATATCTCTCGCTAGTATTTATCTTATATATATTTTAATAGTCTCTATCAGTATTTTTTTATCCTCCACCTGTCTTTATTTTTAGAAAGATCTTTTGTGTCTGCAGTCAATTTTACAAAAAATAATATCTAACGTCATAAAAAACATGTGTTGTTTATGACTTCCGTTGGTTTTTAATTTGTTTTAAAATAATTTTAAAAAGTGTTTATCCAAAACATTGTGCATAATATTGTTTAATAATGTTAGCAAAAGACAAAATTATGATAATGAGATCTTAATAATATTAGACTGGTTTTAGCTATTATTGTTGATGATTTTTGGATAAACATATTTAGCGTCTATTATTTTTATCATTATTATTATTATTGTGCATTATATTTATTACGTTTTAATGCAGTTTTCCATTTATATGCACTATGTTTTCTTCTTTTTTATTAATTGTAGTAGTAGTGGCCTGGTACGAAAGAAATTCCGTCCTTATCGGTGGCCTTTGTACGGTAAATGTTATTAGATTAAAAAGACAGAAAGTATGTATTTTATCTACTACATTGTTTATTGTACCCGATTGCTTTTACTACGGAAAATCGACATTCCACTTCCTTGTAATTATTAAACAAAGTATAAATATATTATATTAAAAGTTGAGCTTTCATATGTTTATCTTGTAGTGAATACCATGATCAAACTAAACCTTCGCTTATAGAAACATATGCCTACTGCCTTTAAAAATCAATATTTCGCAGTTGTTACGTCTTGGTACTTCCCCAGTTACATTATTTGAAAAAATGTTGGTTTATTATTCGTGTATTTTCTTTGTATTGATATACAGTTCGTCGTTAATGGTATTTCAAAATTCCAAGCGCAAGGTGCATATGAAGCACAACATTCGTTAACGTGAACAAGTCTAATTAGTTCAACACATTGAACGAAAATCAATTTTTTAACTCTTGTTTTTATTATAACCGTAGTAACACAACAACATATTAAATCAATAATTAAGAAATGGCGAATGTAATTTGTTTAGGTCCAACAGGATCTGGCAAAACTTTGCTAATTAAAAAATTGCAAAACGTGGATGCAGTTGATGAAACGAGCACTTCGGTGCCTACGGTGGGGAGTAACTTATTCTCCATTCACTACAACAACGTTGTTATTAATATCAGAGAACTGGGTGGAGAAGTAGCCCCATTGTGGCCGAAATATTATGACGGAATAAAAAAAGTTATTTTTGTAGTGGACGCTTCAAATTTATGCCAGATATCAGCAGCTGGAGTTTTATTTTATTCCGTCTTAGCAGATCCCCGATTCAAAAATGCGAAGGTAATACATTTTACAAAAGTTGTAAAGTTTAATGTCATGTATCAATCCTGAATATCTCAATTTGAAGGTGCTACTTGTTTTAACAAAAATGGACGTAAGTTATAGACAAATGCGAAACGAAGCATTGTTAATATTGCAAATGAAGAGACTCCAAACAGAAGTACCCCAAACTATTACCATTATTGAAAGTAGTGCCATTACTGGAGAGGGCCGAGATGAAATATTAGAGTGGTTAATAAAAAAATAGAAATACTTTATTTATGTTATTTATTACTGCTTGTTATCATAAAATAAATCCTATATGTAGTGTAAACGTATAAATTATTTAAAGCTTTCACTAACAAATAAAAAAAATTAACAAATGATGATTGTAACACTTTATGTAGTATTTCAAGTGCAATTTTATACTTGGTTGAGTTTTAATCAAAAAGTAGATTGAGAAAGTATTAGTTGCTTATAATTCATTCGAGAATGACCATATCCAAATTGTGGCATTACAATTTCATTCCCTCGATATATAAAGCAAATATATTTCGCTTTTTCGTTAGTACGACAAACGTTATAATACTATATTTATACGATCTGGATAGAAAAAAAATTAATGATATGGCCAGAAAGAAGGTATGTTTTATGATTATCCCAATATTTTGATTTAAATACTATTATTATTAAATTAATATCTTTTTACGGGTGTATGTAGCTTTAAATTGTGTTGTTTATTGAAGTTTATAAGTAAGTATGAAACATAATTAACCCAGTTTAAAGTGAATAACGAAAAGTATAATTAAAAAAACTTTTTAATGTACAGTTACTTTCAAAAAATGTGCAATTTTTAATTTACATTTTATGCACACATAAAACGCATTTATAATCACCAGAAAATTAAAACTGTGTATCTACATTTTCAGTTAAGTTTAACTACCCTTCTTCTATTCTCAATAATTTTAATTAACTCGGTAACATCCAAATCGACAAATAATTACGAAGAAACTTCTGACAACTATTCAGGTGAGACAAATGGTTAATATTTTTAATAACATTTATTAATTGCATTTATATTTTTAGATCAGAATCGTGGTAGAGTACAAATTAAAGTTTATAGAGGACCAAATAATGAAAAATTTGCCCCCTGGGGATTTTGGGTTAAACAGCCAGCCNAAATAATATTTATTATTGCGTTAACTATTTCTATAAAGATAATTATGCTTTGTTCCAACTATTTTTTTTTTGGGGTAACTGTACATAAAAATTGTTTTGAAAAAGTTGAAGTCTAGTGATGCAACTATAATAATAAAATTGTTTAGTCTTTCGTTATATAAATAATTGTGTAATAAAAGTTTGATTTTCATACAAAAGAAGTAATTATCATTTATTCACTATTGTGATAAGTTATAAGCGAAATTAGCACAAAGTGACGGTTACAATTTCAACTGGTAATAAACTTATGATAACAAAATTTCGACCAATCGCGTAGCTAGTTAGTAGGACCTGCGCTGTAATTCAATTTAAATTTCTACAAAAAACATACCATCCAAACATTTATTACTAAAGAGTAATACCTAAATTATCCGCGGTTTAATTTTTCGCGATGTTTATGAATGATGTGAACAAAAAAGAAGAAATTCGAAATGCTGTGATAGAAGAATTGCGCTCTTTTGGAATTAAATATCGACCAAAAAAATCTAGACAGAATGTACAGGTTAGTTTGTTAAAAAAATCAAAAGGAAATTTTCAAATAATATACGCTTTAATTAATGTGCAGGAACAAAGAAGAGGAAACCGAGTTTTCGGTATTTCATTGCATTTATTGCCCATGCAAACAGTAACCTTAGAGAGTGGACAACAGCTAACTGTTCCAAAACTACTTCATAAATTGTGTTCTTATACTCTGACCATGATCGAAACAGAAGGTTTATTTCGAAAGGAAGGATCAAAAGCTAGACAAAACGAAATAAAGGTAAATATATTTAAATGTTTACTAGGAGAATAATAAACTAATTTGTGTCTAACATACTTCTAGCTATTATTGAATGCAGGTTGTACTCTAAGTGATGAGCATCATGTTATTGACATTGCCTGCCTTTTAAAAACATTTTTTAGAGAACTACCAGATCCTTTATTTCCTCATAATTTCCATGACTTATTCTTAAGATGCACCATTTCACAGGAAAATACTTTAAAGTCAGCTCTCTTAGGTTGCTTGCTTCTGCCTACTGAACATCTTAATACTTTAGCCTATTTTATGCAGGTAAGGTATAAAAATATTTTAAGTATTATAATTACTTTTAAAGAATCTATTGTAGTTTCTGCAGTATGTGACAGAATTTTCATATGCAAACAAAATGGATGCAAATAACTTAGCAATAGTCTTTGGACCGACCTTAATGCCCCTAGATAATAAAGCAACCTCACAAACTACACAGCTTCAAATGTCGAAAGTGTGCCTTTTATTTAAAGTAAGTTTGGTAGTATAAATACTATTAACTCATTAATAAAATAATACGTCTACTTACAATAAAAAATAAAAAATGAACTGAAATTAAAACTGATTGTAACGTATTACATTACATTCTCTTAAGGTTTTGTTTAATATTTTTTATATATACTCCACCCAAGTAATTATACTTTTTAGACATCTGTATGCAGCTTGATTTTTTAATATGTTGTCTTTGCAGTTGTTAATTGAAAATTCAATCCACATAGGAGTTTTACCTGAAAGTGTTGTTGATAGAATAGCTTTATCATCTAGCTCTCTTAACTCACTTACAGAAGAAGACAGTGCAAATTCTAAAAAGAAAAGGAGACGTAGAAGTGGCTCTTTAACAAGTAATTTTCATATTAATCAGTATCTGAAGTAGTACATTTGATAAAATTGTTTCATTAAAGGGATGTTTAATGGGCTGATAAAAATGGTAGGTGGTAATGGTAAGCCTTCTGAGGAACCAACAGAAGAAAAAGAAATAAGTCCAAATTTATTGCAAACTCCAAAAGTTACTAAAAGTGCCAAAAAGAGGAAACTTGAAAGCACAGGAATTTCACATAAGAAAAAGTAGTTTATTTAAAATAATTCCCTTTTTTTTGTTATTTGTCTTTGTTTTGTTTTCTTTCAGGAAAGAAGTGCTTGATAGTTTGCCACAAAATTCAATTTTATGCACCCCTTACACCCCATGTAAAACACCAGTTAGTAGGAATCCTAAGTAAGTTATATTTCTTGCATGCAACCTCCCTCATTATATTTTTCATCTGAGCTTCTTTTGTTATATATTTTAACACTTTCCTTTGATCCTTCTATTTCTTTTTTTCTAAAAATTATGACATGAATTATGATAAAAAATATTACAAACCTTTTAAATTAAATTGTCCTATTTTGTTATTATTTATTTCCCCACTGTTACTCTACTTATGATAACTACTTATTTTATTGTTTTGTTTATCACTTAATTTTTTGTAGCCCAAAAAACGAATCGCCTGTACCTTCAACACAAAAATCAATCACTCCAACCACAAAATTAACATTGTAAGTTTTTCTAAACATATTTCTTTTTTAATGTTTCTAGTGACGAAATACATCTAAGTAAAAAATTTTTACTTTTAGATCTAAAAATAGAAAATCCCAGTGGAATTTAGTTAAAAAGCAAAAATCAAAAAAAGATTTGATAACCCCCAGTTTAGCTTCTAGTCACAATTCTGGAACAAAGAGTCTGTTAGATCTCAACTGGCCATCTGTAAGTTTTAAGAAAAGCAAAAAGAGAAATTCCTGTATCGCTTCATCAAAGAATATACACGACGACAATAACCAAACAGAAACTTCTACAGATTCATCAGAAATAGATGCGAATAGCGATTCGAAATTGGAAGTAGACAGAAAACCTGACTTTATAGAAGTTCCTCGAACTGAATACGAGGAAATTAAGAATCGAATTTCTACAATAGAAAAAGGACTAAATATGGAACTCGAAGCTCTTGAATCAGTTGTCAAAAATACTAACATACATGGAATAGCTAAAGTACAGACTGAATATGAAAAAATTCTGACAAGTTCAGGCAATTTGAGTCCTACAACAGATCAACTGGCCCGTCGTTTGAGCAAAGAACTGAAAATTCGAAGGTCATCCGAACATAAAGTGATGAGATCGCCAAGTGCCAGGAAAATCGGTAGCCTTCGAAGACGTTCACGAGAACTGGACTTGAAAGATAAAAATAACAGAGTGAAAGTAGCTCGTACTAAAACTTGGCATGATGAGAATCTTCAAACCGCAAAAAGGGTTAGTTTGAGACGGGGAAAACCGAACACAGTGCTCTCTGGACTTCCACAAAATATTCCTGACATAACTAAAACTAACGCACCACAAACATCCACCATGATTACAAGACAACTTAG
Source organism: Agrilus planipennis (assembly GCF_000699045.2). NCBI lineage: Eukaryota > Metazoa > Arthropoda > Insecta > Coleoptera > Buprestidae > Agrilus > Agrilus planipennis. Next base: position 1,756,996 of record NW_020439112.1, read on the forward strand.
ATCTCATACGTACGATACAAACCGCAATTCCATAGTACAGATTCACGCACCAAAACACCAAAGATCGTCATTAAACCTTAATGCATGTGATAGAAGCCCTAGACATTCACATGTACGAAGATCGTTAAATATTGAAAGTACACAGAATCGTTCCAAAAATTTGTCAGAAAAATGGATGAGTGCCGAAGGATTTTTTAGAACGTTAAAAACTCCTACGGGTGGTAAAGGTTTAGATAGTTGTAGGGCTTCTATTGCTAGATTAAGAAGTCAAAATGCAGGAATGGTAATGGCTAAAGCTAAACTGTTTGATCATCTTTCAGAATCTGACGATTCGCAAAAGGCGTTGCAGCAAATACCAGTGAACAATAAGATTCAAGCAGGGAAGAAGATTGGTTCTGTAAGAGTCACAGAGAAGCCACGTACTTTGAGGTATAGTTCGCCTAGAAAAAGAGCTTGCAAAGCAGTGCATTCCAACATAAATAATAGCAGCGATAAAGAAAATCGATTCATTACAACAGAAGGTGTCTTGCAAGATAATTTATCGAAAAATGTGCCCATAATAAAGAAAAGTCTGACGAAGAAATCTCCAAAGAGATTGGCCCATGCAGTATCGTGCCATGACATTAGAAAGACACCTCTGAAGGTTGTTGCCCCTTCAGAGTTGAACTGCTAAATAATTATTTTGTGATAGACAATAATTTAAAAATAGGGAAAAAGTTTACTCAGTTTTAAGAGTCGTTTTATATTTTATAAGGATTTTTGTATTCGTTATTTCGTAAATAAATAAAAGTGTCATTTTTTAAACTCTTCTATCTGCATTCCTTCGACCATTTTAACTGCTTATTAAATAATTTTGGATTTTTTTATTTTGATTATAATTAAATATGCAAAAATTAAAAAGTCAGATATATAAAATAAACTTTTATTTGAAATAAAACTTATTAGGAAATAATATTCATTATTCTAATTAACAAAGGAAAATAAAAGTATTCTTGCAGAATATTTTTTTACTGATATAGCAAAACTTAAATGAAATTATGTCGCTTTTTCGACAAATTAATTTAGACAGAATTAATAGAACTTATTTACAAACATTGTTTGCATGATGGCAAACAACGATGGGCACCACCATGTTGCAAAGGCCTCGTCCTATTCCACACCACATGTGGAAAAAGAATAAACAATTTTTCGCACAATTTTCTATGAATATGACCCTTATAGCACATTCTTTTTAGAAAAAGAAAACGATCCTCCATAAATTTTTGAAAATGTTGATTAGTGCTTGGTGGGAACAATCTACGGATATTTAAATAATAATCCACAATTTCATCTTTGTATTCGTCTATTTCTTCGCAAATTTCATGGCACAAATATCTGAAAAACAGTATATTAGTATTTTCGTGCACATATTCTACAGATGGTATGATTTACTGAAACCATTTAGTAAAAGTTTAATAGTTGAAAAACTTTAATTTTGTAATGTATGTAAATGTATACTTTTTAGTTATATTTTTGCTAACTTTAAATAACATCTAATAGTTGGCATAAGAGAAACGATAGGTTTGAGGAACCTTAGTATAAATGGATGCAAATTAAACGTTAAAAGTAAAAGTATCTTAAAAGTAACACCACTAAAACTCTAATGAAAATCTTTAATTAATGTCTAATCATAATACTTACAGTGCTAAAAAGAAATTTCTTAAATTATATTCATCTTCTGTCAATTTTGCTCTAAGAAAATAAACGAAAACACTTGCCAGGATATACTTATCAGCTAAAACATTGCATCCATCGTTTTTTAAAAAATATTGAACTTCTTCCCCATCTGGAAATAAAAAAAGGTTACCTTCGTTTCTATACAACAAATCACCTTTGTTATACCCAGTAATGAAAAGAATAAACCAATATAATTATCAACAGACATAATAGTATTATATTAATTTAGTGTTAATATAAAATTTCAAAATTATCTTAAATCTGACGTTTAGCAAATGCGCCAAAAACATTCGAAAATCGACCAATCAATTTTATCCACGGAGAAAATTTCTGGAGTAGTCGCAAGAGTGCACCACAAAATGTTTTGATCAGCAGCAGCAACAGTGGTGAATGAATGGTTGAATTGATACTGACGGTATTTGTTAACGATAAGAAGTTCATAATTTCATCTTTCAACATAAGGAATCAAAGTCAAAATTGTTGTAATTTAAGTTGACATGTAATAGTTTTGTAAACAATTATTTAGGAATAACGATAAAATGAGATCAATTGGAATATCTCTTCTTAGTTTTATGCTCACAACAGTTGTTATTGCAAATGCCTATTACCAGAAGAAACAGTTTTACCCATCTGTGGTTTATATTACAAAATCTAATCCTAGCATGGCTGTGAGTAATTTTAAAACGTTTTTATAATTCACTCAAGTTTCAATTGTAAATTATATTTTTAAGGTTATCTACATCCAAGCTTTTGTAGTAATACTTATGTTTGGAAAACTTATGAATAGGATTTTCTTTGGACAACTGAGAACGGCAGAGTTTGAAGTAAGTATTTCTATTTTAAAATTTATTCATTTAAAAACACTGGATATGTTTCTCAGCATCTGATGGAACGGGCTTGGTATGCCGTTACAGAAACATGTTTGGCATTTACAGTGTTCAGGGACGATTTTAATCCCAAATTTGTAGCGTTGTTTACATTACTGTTGTTTCTAAAATCATTTCATTGGTTAGCTGAAGACAGGGTGGATTATGTAAGTATTATCTCACCATATAAAAATTTAGTTTAAGTTAATCATTTACTGATTTAGATGGAAAGAAGTCCAGTTATTAGTTTGCTTTTCCATCTACGTGTTCTGTCGCTCCTAACTGTCCTTGGTGCATTGGACATGTACTTTGTTCAACATGCCTATTTGTCAACCATAACCAAGGGTGCATCAGTACAGTTGGTTTTTGGTTTTGAATACGCTATACTAGCCACCATGGTGGTAAATGTCGCCATCAAATATGCTCTGCATACTGTTGATTTAAACAGCGAAATGCCGTGGGAAAATAAGGCTGTGTTTTTACTTTATACTGAACTAATTATGGGTTTCATCAAAGTCATCCTATATGTATTATTTGTAATTATAATGGTACGCATTTATACACTTCCATTGTTTGCCTTCAGACCTATGTACTATACAATAAGGAACTTTAAGAAGGCATTTAACGACGTAATACTTTCGCGTCGCGCCATCCACAATATGAACACTTTATATCCTGACGCAACGGCTGAAGAACTCCAAAATGCAGATAATGTTTGCATCATATGTCGTGAAGAAATGGTTACAGCATCAAAGAAACTTCCCTGCAACCATATCTTTCACACAGCCTGCCTACGTTCGTGGTTTCAAAGACAACAAACGTGTCCCACGTGTCGGTTGAATATATTGCAAACAAACATTCCCACGGCAGCGCCAAGGAGAGAAGAACGACCACGAGTTCCCCCTCAACCGCCCAATCCATTTGCTGCACCAAATTTATTTGCCAATCCGAACTTATTCGGTCGAAACGATAACGCCAACCCGTTTGCAGGAATGAATCCATTTCAACAAATTCTAAATCCTAATGAACAAAATCAGAATGCAGCTAATCAAGCACCAGGACAGGCACCAGGGCCTTCTGCACCTACGGGAGGAGACCAAAATAATGCACAAAGTGGTAGTACATCAAATACTCAGACAACTCCCAATAATACCATTCCGCCCATGTTCCCCCCATTCCCACCGTTTCCATTTATGCCGTTTATGATACCGCCACCTTTACCTCCAGAACATTTGAGACGTTTGACAGAAGACGAATTGAAAAGATTGGAAGGTCAAGAAAGAGAAAATGTGGAAGCAAGAATTCAATGTCTGAGAAATATACAGGTGAGAATCAGTGTTTGTTAAAAGATACTTCAAAGAATCTCTTTTGATGTAGGTTTCAAAATTTATTTGTCATTTATTTTGGTTTAAATAAATCAAAGACATGACTAACTGTTCCTCTGTCCCTTTATTTATGTAACTATTGTAATTAGAGGTTTCCATAGGCTTGCCCACACTTTACAGAAAATCTATAGGAAAAATTCATAGTTTTTTACGCCGTTTTTAAATTCTTTTTTAGATTATGTTGGATACTGCAATCCTCATGATGCAACAGTATAGTGCTGCGGCATCTTTTTCTACGATAACGTCTCAAGTTCCTCCACCAGATAGATCATCGGCAGCTTCTGCTGAAGCTGCTTCAAGGGAAACAAACGCCCCCGATACGAACAGTGCCAGTGATCCAGGTGACGCTGCTCCAACAACTTCGTCAAACGCAAATGATCCTCAGTTTAGTGCAACATCAAGCGCAGATCCGGAAAATAACAACGTGGAAATGTCAACTTCTGCGTCTCCCGAGGGTCCTCCTGAGGACGAAGTGCGGAAAAGACGTTTGCAACATTTTCAAAGACAACTAGAACAGCAACAGTAAGGGTAGGTGGTCATAACTTTTATCAATAGTGGTCGGTGTCTTTTAAAGTGATGATGATGACCAAGATGTAAATACACACCGTTATTGGATGATGAAATAAATTCGATATATTGAGTTAGTATATTAACTAAACAGCTAAACTAATTAAAAAAGAATGTAAATAATAACGTGCACACAGAGATAAGATACGGTGCTATGTTATTATTTTCTTTATTCTTATTTTTATTAACTAAAATGGCAAAACGGATTTATTTCAACGTCTGTAAAAGAATATTTTATGGTAACTGGACTTGTCCGTTTATTATTGATAATAATAATGAAATCGTTGAATGTCGTCCTAACTTGGGAAGTAATAATAATAAGGAAAAGATTGATTACTTGTGGTGTAATTTATTGTTTCATGATGTCCTCTGGATATACGATTAATAAGGATCATATGAAGACTGCATTTGCCTTTTATTTTGCGAGCTAACCGATTTAAAATATATGCATAGTATATTTTGTTGATTTTATGTCTAGTTGATATTTTAAACGAAATGTAGAGTATAAATTAACTTCTTGCATATTTGAGTAGGATCCGGTGTACTTTTAATTACTATTAAATTACTGAAATGCAGAAAAAGAGAAATACGAAAATGAACGAACTATAAAAGTTTCATCATTGTTTCTACATATATTTGATGTTTATTTATTATTCAGTTCCAAATTATAATGACCACTTATTTTTTTTTTGTGGAGAATATAGTAACAGTCATAAACAACACATATATTATTAAATTTAATTTAATTTGTAATAACGAGAGATACTTATTTAACAATACAGGTAATTATTTGTGCAAATAAATATACACATTTTATTTTATTGTGATGTCCTTTATTTGGAAATAAATAAATATTAAAGGCTCTGTTTTTTCATAAAAACAATTTAATATTTTCCGAAATTTCTTTTTTTTGCTAAAATATTTATTTTTAATGACAAAAAATAATATGCACGTCAAAAAAGATGTTGTGTATATGTCAGAAAGTTCAAACATTAATGTAAATGAAATATGGAACGATATTTTGATTATTAATGTCATGAACGTAAGGCCAGAGCGTGGAAATCAATATTTTAGTGCTCTATCAAGTAAGTTTGAATGATTATAATATAAAGGTTAAAAACTTTTTGAAATTCTAATATTATTTAAAAATAAGAACTCCAACCGAGAGAACAGAATTCTGAGAATCACAACCATCAAACCAGAAAAAACATTATTTTAATTCTATTTTAGGTTCCTTAGCAGCATTTACCCTTGGAAATGTCATAGGGTGGAGTTCAGGAGCCGAGCGTCTTTTACTAAAACGTGGTTTCTTAAAAGCTCAAACCGATATCTTGGCGATTTTTGCACTTGGATGTGCTATAGTTCAATTTCCTACAGCATTTTTGATTAATAAAGTGGGATGTAGGTTGTGCCTATTAATAGTTACGCTTCCCCTCGCCTGCTGTTGGGTTATTTTGGCTTTTCTAAAAGAAACGGCGATGATCGTATTGATAAGATTTATTCTTGGAATTTTTTCTGGGGTGTCTTGTTTAGTGGTACCCAATTTTTTGGCAGAAATAGCTGACAAGGAGGTTCGAGGATTTATGAGTTCATTTTTCCAAATACTGTTAAATATAGGGATATTGTTTTCATATTGTTTGGCTAAAATGAAAGATTTAAAAGTATTGTGCCTTACTCCAGCAGCTGTACCACTTTTGACATTTTTTTTACTGTTAGCAGTAAAGGAATCTCCAGTTTATATGTACAAGAAAGGGAATGTGGAAGCTGCTAAAAGCCATTTAAGATTTTACCGTGGTAAAAATTACAACTTCGATGAGGAGATCACAGAAATTGATCGTTATATCCATTCCCGAGGACAATCGTTTTGGATTTGTTTAAGAAAGAGGTCGTGTATAAAAGCTTTTGCATTATTAATACTGATGCATGTGGTACAACAAGTCTGCGGTATAAATGCCATTATTTTTTGGACGGAAAATATATTTTTTCATGTGGGAGTTAAAAATATTGCTCCATCCGATGCTGCTGTAGTAGTTGGAATTGTAACCACGGTTTCTTCCGGATTATCCTCTCTACTCGTGGATAAGCTAGGACGTAAAACGATGTGGTTTATTTCTTTAGGAATATCAAGCTTATGTTTAATAGCAATTGGATTATATTTTTTTTTCGACGAGAAAAAATACGACTTTATTCCCTCAGTGTGGTGGTTACCAATTCTTAGCATCAGTGTATATTTGGTTGCATTCAACCTAGGAGCGGGACCGTTACCATGGATAATGATCGGTGAATTGATGCCACATACAGTAAAATCGGCTACCGGATGTATTGCAATAACTATCAATTGGCTTCTTGCTTTTGGAATCGGTTATACATTCATGCCGTTTACTAGAACTTTCGGATATTCTATGATATTCTGGACTTACGCAAGCATGTCTCTTCTTGGTCTTTTTTTCATTGAAATGTTTCTTCCAGAAACTATGAGAAAAAGTTTGGAAGAGATTCAGACAATATTTGATGATCTTTAGTTACCTTTTCATAATACGATGTTGTCTTTTAAAACATATTTTGAATCAATTATTAGATATTATAGAATGTAAGTGGCTTACGATTTTCATTCTTTAAGATGATTGAATTGTGGTGCATTGTAAATCTAGTATTAATCATTGCTATACTCGTGTTGAACCTACTTAATATATAGCATAAGTTAATGAGATATGAACGTTTCTAGAAATCCATAGAAACGTCACGTTGGTCCAGTTGGTCATCATCATAGAAAATAGTAGGTCTTCATGTTTTTGTCGTGAAATGTCAAACTTTGCGGTTAACTGTATGAAATTTGAACATTTTTCTAAATTTATAAGATAAAAATACAAGGATTTGAATGATATATACAAGGAATTGATTTAACTATATAAAACTTATGTTTTTAAAATGTATTATTCATAATTATCCAATGTATAATGACGTAAAAGTACACGTAAGTGATTAAGGTACTCGATGGTGTTCATAAGAGAAATAAATTGTTTTTGATATTAGTGTGTTAAGATGCGCCACAAAATATTAATTATCGTGTTGATATCTCTTTTGTGCTGTGAGTTTTCGGAAGAACTGAATGAAATCAAGACTAAAGAGGATACTAAGGATAAGAATAATGAGAACAATAAGAAAAATGTTGTCTCTAGCGCGGAGGTTTCAGTTGCAGCAGATGGTATTAAAATAGTTGCAGCTCCTGATTTATCAAAAGAACAACCGAAAGCAGGTAAATAGACGTTAACAGTTATTGTGTAGGTGTGTAGAATTTTTCAGTATGCTTGTTTTTAGATGAATCACATGTGACTGAAGAAGCTAGTGATGCTGCTGATTTACTTATGCTTAAGCAGGCCAAATGGCTTCAAAAGATGTTTCAAGAGATTGATAGTCTTAAATTTGCCCTTGTTCAAGATAATTATGATGCTGACTTGGAAGAAGAAGAAGATATACCTCCATTACCAGAAGAGCTTCAAAAAGAACCAGAATTGACTCCTGAACAATTGGAAGCAAAAAATACTTTTGAAAAAGCAAAGGCAATGTTAAATAAAACTAAACCAAATAAACAAAAAGCTTATGAAATAATGGAAGAAGCAGCTAAAAAAGATAATTTAGATGCCAAAGCATACATTGCTTGGGCTATGCTCTTTGGAAATCCTTTATCTCAAAATATAGATGCAGCTAGAGATATATTTACTGAATTAACTAAAACTGGACATCCAGAAGGGCATATGGGTTTAGGTAAATTCATTAAAATTCTTAGTTTTGTGGAACATTTTTATGCATTTAATAAGCAAATTTTGGACATTTTCAACATCTTTCTATAAAATAACACTTTTAGGGTTTCTTTATGCTACTGGGTTGTCAGTAAATGTAAGTCAAGCGAGAGCTCTGGTACACTATACTTTTGCTGCAGTTGGGGGCAATACTTGGGCACAAATGGTGATGGGTTACAGATACTGGTCAGGAGTCACTGTCGCACCTAGTTGTGAAAAAGCTCTAGATTTTTATCGTTTGGTTGCTGAAAAAGGTATTATAAATTAAAATATATTAAATATTTTCATTTTACATATTCCTTTTATAAAATACCTCTACCTTCTCTCCTACCTTCATGTTACTAATCTGCCTATATTGCCCATATTTAGCAAAATTCATTGCGTTGATTTATACTTAATAAAAAGTTCAATTCACTTTTGAGAATATTAGTAAATTTTTTAAAACAAATATCGTAAATGTACGTTAAATGTTTTATGATCAGTGTTTCGTCAGCTTCTAATGTTAACTTAAAATTGTAGTTGCACAGGGTGTAACTTTCGGTGGTGGAACAGGGGTCCAGAGAGTGAGACTACTTGATGAAGCTGAAAATGGTTACACAACAGGCATAATCGATAACGATTTAATTGAATACTATCAACTGCTAGCTGAGAAAGGTGACATACAAGCGCAGGTAACAGTTATTATGATTTCGTTCTTAAGTTGGGCTAATCTGTCTATATTTAATAGGTGGGTTTAGGGCAATTGCACTATCAAGGGGGTAGAGGAGTGGACTTGGATTACCAGAAAGCTCTGCATTATTTTACTGAAGCGGCAAACAGCGGGAATGCTATAGCTATGGCTTACTTAGGAAAGGTATTTTTTTATATTAAGTATAGTATGGTGAATCTATCTTTACAATTCTTCACTACTATCAATGTACATATTAAAATTCTGAAAATTTTCGATATAAAAAGAACTACAAAAAATAAAATTACTTTCCATTACATCATATATAAATTTGAAATTTTCAAAATGTATATGTTTTAATAGTACCTAAATGTGAATGATGATATATGCTGTCTGTATGGATTTACTAAGCTTATGTTCTTTACTACTCTATGATAGTGTTAAGTTTAAAAAAGCATTCATCTTTTCAAAAACACCCATTTCTTTTTATTTTCATAGATTTATTATGATGGTAGTGATGACATTCCTCAAGATGATGAAATTGCATTGAAATATTTCAAAAAGGCAGCAGATTTAAATAATCCAGTTGGGCAGAGTGGTTTGGGTCTTATGTATCTTCAAGGAAGAGGTGTCGAGAAAGATTACATTAAAGCGCACAAGTATTTCCTCGCAGCCGCCGATCAGGGCTGGGTAGATGGGCAATTACAATTAGGAAACATGTATTTTCGTAAGTGATTTCCCAACTTTTTAAAAGATATGAGCATATTTTATCATATCAAAACTTATTTGTTTAAAAATTATGAACACTAACTTATAGATGAAATGAATAGTTACGCGTTAAGAAAACGAAATAGTAATTTTCAGCTCTTAATTTTATATAGAAATCAATTTTATTGATTTTTGATATAATAGTCTAAAATTTACTTTTTCAGAGGGTTTAGGATTTAAAAGGGACTACAAAATAGCCAACAAATATTTCTCTTTGGCTTCTCAATCCGGTCACGTTTTGGCCTATTACAACTTAGCTCAAATGCATGCCCAGGGTTTGGGGATGATGCGCTCCTGTCCTACTGCTGTGGAATTGTTTAAAAATGTCGCTGAACGTGGACGATGGGGTGAAATATTAATGCAGGTAAGCACTATTAATATTTGTCATAGTTTTTGTTCGTTATTTAAGTTTATATGGTAAAATAATATATTTTATAGTGAATTTTTTTTTTGGTTTATTAATTAACTTTGTGTTAGGCTCATAAAGATTATAGACAAGGAAAGAACGATGAGTCATTTGTTCAGTATGCTCTTTTGGCTGAATTGGGATACGAGGTTGCTCAGAGCAACGCAGCCTTCCTGCTAGACAAGAACGAAGTTCCAGCATTTAATACAAACGAAGCGTTAGTGAGGGCTCTTCTTTACTGGGGGCGAGCGGCAGCCCAAGGATACTCAGCAGCTCAGGTAAGAACATTCAAGAATTTTAAAAGTAGTATTTTATTAGAAGTAAAACACTTGATTTGAGATTTACAAGAGGATTTATTAATCGACGTGCCAGTTAAACCATTATCTAAGTGCTTTTACTAACTTTATCAACAAATCCTTTTGTGAAACAAACTAAGTGTCGACCAAAAATTCTATTTCGCTTATAGTATTTTACGTATAACGAAATTCTAAAAAAGTCATATTTTTCTCCTGAAGATAAGAAAGTAATTTCCCTAAAATATTTTTTAACCATAACTTTTTATTGTAATTTTTATATGCACAGGTAAAACTCGGAGATTATCATTATTACGGTCTCGGGACTCCTGTGGATTTCGAAACTGCCGCATCTCACTATCGACTTGCTTCCGAGCAGCAACATAACGCCCAGGCCATGTTTAATCTAGGTTATATGCACGAGCAAGGCCTAGGCATGGCCCGCGATATTCATTTGGCAAAACGGTGCTACGATCTCGCAGCTGAAACCAGTGCAGAAGCTAAAGTTCCGGTAGCGTTAGCGTTACTGAAACTCAACCTCGTCTTTGGAGTTGAAACATTAAAGGAGGTGAGTTTTTCTTAAAAATATTATGTATAGTGTACAGAAACTGAAATAAAAATTAGTTTCTCAGTTAAAGCAGGATTGAAAAGAGAACGGAAAAACTTGCTTATTTAATTAAATATTATGAATCAAAGGTATCTACTATTCTTATATTTTATAAATTTTCTATATAATATATAATTGGTTGTGTAATACCTGATGAAATTTTTATTTATTTTGAAATAGTAAAACAATTACATTATTAGTAAATTGGCCTTATTTTCAAATACCGTTGTTGGAAGTTTCTCTTATTATAAGCAAGTTCTTCAAGTAAATACTTATTAAAACGTTTCATGGAATATGAAATCTAAATCTGACATTAATTTAATGGATTTTTACAGAGCCCGTTATCATCCTTGGCTCTCTTTGAGAAAGTTTTGGGTTCAAATTGGGATTTATACTTAGTTACAACATTAACATGTATGTTGGGTGCAATCGTGTATTTCCGCAGACCCGGAGGCATCTTACAACCCTAAGACTTTACCACAGTGGTCCCTCGTGAGTATTTTTTCTAGTTATTTCCACCAAATTAGATTAACATGTTGTCTGTTGATTTTGTGGTAAAAATTGAACTATTTGTACAAAAGTGAAGTGAATAAAGAGAAACAAGTCTTAAAAAAGAAAGGGCATTTCTCAAGTAAAGCAACAAGGGTATTTCTAAATGAACTACTAGTCCCAAAATTTATTTATTTATTTAAAAAAAATCAAGGAAGTATAAAAGATAATTTTTGTAAGAAAAGATACAAAACCAAATCTTCACATTTTAAAAACATTAATTCGTGACATAAAAATAACATATATTGAATTTTTAAGATACATAAATTAGAAACATAAAATGTTTTTCTTAAAATTAATGATAAAAAATTGTTCACAGATTAAATTACTTCATGTCATATAATTCATTTTAGAATTGCTTTGAAACAAAATATGAAAAAAAAAAAAATACGATACACTTAAAATTAAACTCTTACCCTAATGCAACAAAAAACAGTTACTTGATCAAAAACGATTCTATAAAGGCTGCACCATCGAAACATTCTGTTAATTCATCTTTCGTCTATAACAATTTTTTTTTCTTCAAAGTGTCCATGACTAAGGGTATAATAACATTATAAACACCATCTTCCTCTTGATTAATGAATTCTACTTCGTACATCGAATTTTCCGAGATAAGCTCTTTAACTACATTTAAAACTGCTTCATTTTCAACTTTGACATCTAGAAAAATAAGAAAACTCCTTTTTATTCTGATTTAAGGTTCTTTAGCATTATTTTTTAATCAAACATAAATTACTAAACACTGTAATTATCTAGTGTAGAATGAGAAAATAAGGAATTTTGAACTTATAAATAACAAACAAACTACCTTTAAGGTAGCAAAACCGTGCTACTCGGGGAAATTGCACCAAATTTGAAGGTATCTTTCTTATAAATGCAGGATCTACGGAAGCACAATTACCATAATCTATGAATAGCAGCTCATGATTTTCTTCTCCTTTTTCTGATAAGTTCATTGCTCGATACCAATCGTCTAAAATACAATAAGTGAAGATTCCTTACTTATTCGAAATGAATTTTTTTTTCTACCTTCAAAATAAGCTAAGACGACTTCTAAACTTTCCTGAGGTTGATAAGGTGGGGGGTCACTTTCCATATATTCATTAATGGCAGTTTGGATTGTGGTTAATATTTCCACTACAGTATCACAGAATACCACAATACCTTCGTTTATATTGTTTGTTGCTAAACAAATAACTTGTTGCTTCCCTGAAGGTAGTTCAGGTTTAGGGATCTCTGAAACTTTTACGACTGATGATTTTCCTATAAAATTGTTAAAAGTTGTAGGTAGAAAGTCGAAAACTATGTTAAGACTTACGCTTGGTAGGTGAAACTTTTGGGGATTTTTCTTTTTCGGGAGTTTTGGAAGATGCTTTTCGTGTGGATGTTGATTTTGTTGTTAATTTTTTTAATCTGTCGGATAAATTTGCACCCCCATCTATAGATTTTAATTCAACTTCTTTATCTTCTCGTACAAAAACCTACAAAAGGTGTGTTTTTACTTGAAATTTTTGTGGGTATGAAGAATTACATGTTTCTACATAAAATTCTACAAGATTTAACAATTGTAGTATTAACTTACTGCTTTGAACTTTTCTTTGTTCTCTTTGCATTTTTTGAGTTCTTCGACTTGAGCCTTGTCAAAACTCTGGAATCCTGTAAGTCTTGTTTTAATTAAAGTATTTTCATAACTGGCTAACGTTTTGTCCACTTTCCTCAAGTTTTCGACAGTACAAGTGTCCCAATGACCATAGTCAATAAAATGGATATCAATCGTATCCCCCTTCATTTCGGTAGTGACCACGCGATATAATACATTATCGGAATGAATATGCAACAGTAACTCTCCTATTTGTGGTTTTCGATCCAATGGTTCGGCTAAAATGATAATTCAATTCCTTTTACCTCATTTGAATTTATTTTGATTAATTTTTTAGTAAATGTGCAAATGAAACTTTCTTGAAAAGGCCTTTTATGTGAACACAGTGGTAATTTTTTGAAATTAGTTAATAAAGATGTATCAATATTACACTCTAACCCAGATCATTAAACTATACGTTAGAACTTCACCTTTATAGCTTTTCAAATAGTTGCAAATTTCTTTCAGTTTAGCTATACTTTCCCTCGTTCTAAGCATGAGAAATCCATCATTTTCGGCAAAAATTGCAACAACTGTATTATCTTGTAGTTGAAAATTGGCCAAATCTCGCCAATAATATTGCTTCTGATCCAAATCAATTCCCAAACTTTCCGCGGGATTCCACTGAAGTACGGTCGCCTCATTTTTTTTATTATCAAGCCCCATATTCAGTAACTTCACTTTGTTATTAGGAAGTACTGTTACGTTTATTGTCATACCCTAAGAGAAAATTGAGAAAACGTTCAAAACGCATCACTTAATGATATCAATTATTTTTACTTACCAGTTTGATGTCACTCATTAATCCAGGGTTTACGATGCATACGCATGTGAATTCCGGAATTTTGTAGAATTCGGAAGGTAACTTTTTTACATCTTTAGTCTCCAAAATAGTCCCGTAATCTATTAAGGCTACTTTGAACCTTTTATCTTTGATTTCGACTATGCGCCCTCTTGCATAGGATTCTTCATAGTTAACCACCACAAGATCTCCAACGGTCGCCCTAAAGTGAATTTATAATATCAGACATTAAAGCAAAAACCATAATTAAATGGAATGTTGTAAAATATTCATTTTTATTATTTTTGACTTGAAGTAGTCTGGCCTAGCTTTGAAATGTAAAATCACTAATTAAATAAAAAAAAGCTAATTTATATTTTAAAATTCCTTAAAGGAAACTAATAATAATAGTGGACAATAAATTTAATAAGATAGTTTATAAAACTAATTTCTTTTTGTTTATAAAAGGTCCGCAAACAACAAAAATGTTGATTTTTAAAATTATAGAAAAATGCTGTTACGTTTACCGTGATAATTTATTACGAATAATGGTAAAATATGAGTTGCATATTAAGTGTTAGTTAAGGTTAGTTCAGTTTTAACTTCGTTAGAAGCCTTTTTTACCGTTGTTAATAAAAAGGTTTCATATACTGATTGATATTTCAGAGTAAATGAGTTCTTTAAAGATTACTCACTGATTCAGCTCTTTACCAGGCTTTAAAGTATCTAATGAACATACTTTTTCTACGAATTTCTCAGTTGTAAAGAAAGCAACAATGTGACCGTTATCCATGATATCGTTTACTTCTAATGCACCGCTTTCACCCGGTGAAATATGATAAATAATACTAAAAAGAAAACACATTTAAATTATTTCTCACTAAAAAATGTTTAAAAAATCAATAAACCTTCCAGGTGTAGTCTTGTCAATATTTTCAGAAGCAGATGAAATACTTAAAGATTCATTTTCAATCTCTATATCTTTTGGTAGTGGTTCATCGGTCTTGAATTTCGCCGGGGGCATATGTTGATTGACTTCATTATTAACCACCTCAATCACATACGTGTTATTGTCCTCCTAAAAATAAATATGTGTTACTTACCATTTTAATTAATAACGACTTCATTAATGCTTTAATTATTTAACTATTATTATTGGAAATTGAAAAATCTAAAGTTTTAAATAATTACCTTTAATATTGGTTTAATTTTGAATATGTCATCAACATTCAATTTTTTCTTTGACGAGGTTTTCAATCTAATTTTGATGGCTTGTGCGGGAATAGACTGTAATCTTTCAGAAAGTTGTTTCACTTCCGAAACTGTAGAAGTATTTCCAAAGTCAATAAAATGAACTTTTAAAGAAGGCAAGACTTCTTGAACGACTGCTCTAAACCTTTACAACACACATTAGATTTTACTTATTAAAAGAAAGAGTATGTGTAAACAAATAAGGTTTAATGTATGTTTACCAAAGACTATCGAACATTGCAGCATAAATGCCGCCCACAATAGGTTTTACTGTATTGGCGTTCTGAACTTCCTCTAATATATCCATTGTAATTTTTTGTAATATTTCTTCATTATCTTCCAATGTTACCCAGCCAACAGAATCGCTTTCCACATGTTGCACTGCTACCTACAATTTTAAATTATGATAGGTTTTTAATATAGAACACATTCATATGAGGGTCGATAAGAGTATGAAAATGACCTCCATAATAGTGGGTTTATAAAATTCTAAAAAAGTTTTATGTTATACTTATTCTAATATTCCATAGCAGATACATCAATTGTTTATGTTTTTCCATTTTTGTCAAAATATTTCATATTGTGACTCAGATCTTGAAATGTTTTTCTTAAATGTATAATAATTTATANTCTAACAATCGAAGCAAATCATCACTAAAAACAATTACCATATAATGTCAAGTAATAGTCATTGTATTTAAGTATTAAAGTGGTTTTACATGTTATGAAGTGAATATCAGAATAAGTATATATTACAAAAAAAAACTTAATAACAACTAGCCACTTTTACACTCTTAGTCATCCTAATTCTTTTGATACTCACCATCAAATCCTTTCTTAGTTCTAACTCCACTAATTTTATAGTTTCCTTTGTTTTAATATTTGAAATATCTTCTGTGTTGTTATCATTTGAAGGTGAAACAATTGGAGTAGTTTTTACTCCAGTTACTTTCTCTGAAATGCTGGGTTTAGTTTCAGAATTCCAATTTGTAGTATTATCAGATTTAGTTCGATTTTGAACAAAAGATTCCTGCTTTTTCTCATCTTTTAAGTGACTAATATTTTGCTGAACGTTTTTTATCTGATTTGTTCTGGGTCGTCGCATTTGAGATGCTTGATCATTATTAGCAAATTGATTTCGGTTATTGTAATTATTATTGCTTGATTTTTGTTGATTCGGTGAAAAGGAAAAATCAACGTGTCGTGATTGATGTTGCTGCGGTTGTGGTTGATGATTTTCGTTTCTGAATTGATTTCTGTTTGCATTTTGGTTATTTCTACGATTTCTACTTTGACTCCGTTTATAAGAGTCTTCAAGTTCATTGTTTTGCATGGATCGGCCCCGATTATTTCTCATACTTCTTGTAAGCTGATTTGGACTAAGATCATTTTGCTTGTAACTACTTTCGAAAACAGATCTCTTACAGCTATTTAAAAACAAAACAAAAATGCAATTAATAAACCAAACAATGGTAAACAAGATGAAAATGTACCTTTCAATGCTATCATTCACAATACTTTCATCTAAAACGATTCTATTCTGTATTAAAAATTTTCTGGCTTTGAGTTGCATATATAACTCAAACTGTTCAATAATGGCTCTATAAAAGGGAGAAATCAATCTCGAAGAAGCTATTCATATTACATTAAAATAATTACTTATTATTTTTAAGTTTATATCCTGGTGGAGGATACATACTGGCGTCAAAAAACTTTACACCCATCTTTTTAATTTGTTTTATTGGAACATAAATTGTTCCATCGTCATCTTGTAAAGTAGTAATTGGATTTCCAAAAACATCAACAAGGGATGGGCCTTCTGAGGCCAGAAAATCATCGTCATAATCTTGATACATTGTAAAGGAATTTAAATCACTACTAACTGATGATTCAGATTGCTCCGGTTTTCTGAAAATTTTGAAATTATATACATTCATAAGAAACATTTATATTTATATTTAACTTACACTTTCCTTCGAACAATTGCAGCTACCGGTGGTTTTAATCCAATATTTAGCCTAGAATTGATACTCAGGCTATTGTAAGCATCTTGAGCACATCTTTAAAATAGAAAATTTGGAAAATCGTTTATTCTTTTATTACAAGCTCCACTTACTTTTCAGATACAAAGTACACATTCCCATATCCCTCTGAATTATTAATATATAATTTGCAAATTTCCCCAAATTGACCAAACTCCTTATAAACTTGATTCTAAAAATAATGCAGAAGTTTAGTCAGTCTTAAAAGAAGAGATATTACTATGATTTGCTCTTACCCTATCTGTACCTATTGGTAAATTATAAAACTCTATAGCGGATCTAAAATAAATAACAACATTACACAACATAATATGGAAAGTTTATATTTAATAACAATTGCTTTTCCTTTGTGCCACTGAAAATTATTAAAAAATACTACTCTTCAATTAATAAGAATGCTACATAAAAGAGTAGTCGCATTAAACTCAACAAAGTGCAAAAAGCATTTTTAATGAATCTCAACACTTAGTGTTTAAAACTTATTCAGTTTTCCATGTATTTTTTGGTTTAGTATAGGTCTACTTCATGTAAATGTACCTAAATATGTGCAAAACATTAGTTTCTCAACACCCACCGCTACATACTTTTTTATTATTTATTTCTCAGTTATGGTTAGTGAAGGAATAAACCCTGAATGAAGGAGCAATGAAAAAACTTATAAAATAATCTATGCTATTATAGTACAATTAAAGCAAACACCAGCCACAATATTTAAAACACAAACACTTACGATGTTACTTTTGTAGATTCTGTAGTATCCATTTACAATAAATATTGAATTCGAATGAAAAAAAGTCCTAAAACCATCATTTATGATTTATAAAATATTGGCAGTATATAAAAACAATCTCGCTGCTATTTTAATTTATAACATGAATTATAAACTTTCTCGTTAGCATAAGTAATATATAATTATTAAAAGTGCCTTTCCATTAAGTTTGCAAAATATGAAATAAATAGAACATGTTTAAGAAAATGTTTTGTAATGGAAATGTTATAAAAATCAAAATGATATATGCATGGTGTAAACTTGAATATGTTTATTTATTATACAGTTATAGAATCACCATGATATAAAAACGCAAATATATTTATATTAATTACCTTATTAAAATTTGCAAAGAAATCTAACAATCGAAGCAAATCATCACTAAAAACAATTACCATATAATAGTTTTTAACACCTACCCACCATAGATTAACCTCATCTAACCTATAAATTATTTTCTACTTGCAATTAGGCAACATAATAATTCAAACTCCGTTACCAACGCTACAAAATTTAAAACCCTTTACCCTTTGTGTATCTATTATCTATGTCTATGATTTAAAAATTAAAAGCATAACCCTTCTATTATGCTGTAATATTCTGCAAAGTTTTATGTAATGTTTAATTTGTTTGTAAAGCAACTTTTTCGAACTAAATCAAGATTTTTTAATTCAGTACAAAATGCTTCAATCGCCAGAAAGTCTTTACACACATCGACATCCGTTAATATCTTTTTCGAGCCGGACGAAAAAGCTGGTTATAATAAAAACAGGAAATTACCCTCTAGAATTGAGTTAATTAGGGAAGGATTTAAGGAATTAAAAACTGAAATTGCCCTTTGGACAAGCGAAGTGAAAGAAAGACTTGAAATTGATCCAGTACTTGAATTTAGACCAGGCGAAACAGACGTTGCGTGGAGATTTAAAGATGAAGAATCTCTTAAAAACTGGATTATTACATCTGATAGTGATAATAATGAAGGTTTCAGTAATAGCTCCTTAACAATAAATAAGTACGGTAAAGGTGTGTTTTCTGGAGAACTTTCTACAAGAGTTCCTAAAGATGGTAAAATAAAACGTGCAGGATACTGTAATATGACAACCTTAAGGGCCAGAGTAAGTTGTTTGTATTTAAATTTAACAAGATGTCTATAAATACATTATTAATGGATAATTGATCAGAAAAAGAGGCAATCAAACAAACATATAAATAGTTAAACAAAGTTTGTAGTTTGCTCTGATCAGGTGTCCATTTGCCACTTATTATTAGCAGTAGTATAAATATGAAGTAAACTAAATTAGCATATTTTATTAGAAATCATTTAAAAGGGAGTCTTATTATAATTGGAGCAATTACAATACATTAGTAATGAAAGTTAAAGGTGATGGACGATCTTATTTCTTAAATATACATACAAAAGGTTATTACGATATAATGTGGTTTGATATGTTCCATTATGTTTTATTTACAAGAGGGGGTCCATATTGGCAGGTAACTAAGGTAAAACTGTCAGTTTTCTTAAAAAAAAGACAGGTGTAACTTGATTTATATTTGCAGATACCATTTTCCAAATTTTTTCTTTCATCTAAAGGTAGAATCCAAGATAAACAATTTCCTGTGCCTCTAGATCGTATTACAAGTTTCGGAATAACCGCAAGTGATAAAATAGATGGTGAATTTAAATTAGAAATTGATTATATTGGCTTAGAATATGATCCAAGTCATATAGAAAACTTTGCTTATGAAATGTATGAACAAGATCAAAAATACATTGTGGCAACGTAGCAGTTACTAGTGAATTTGTTATTTATTGACCAATAAATTTGTTTAAAAAAACTTTAGATAGATGTTTAATTTTTTAAGTTTTTAATAGATGTTTTTGAAAACCTGAATCGTGGTTTGAATGGTAAATTGAACTTTCCGCCAAAAATAGGCTATTATATCGAATTAAGATTTTTTGTATATAATATTTCGAAACTTTTTTAATTTTTTTGAAATAGGAAGTTCTTTTTGAGTCCGTTTATAAATAATTATTTAATTATGTACATTACGTATAAACATTTTTACATCGCTTAAATTTAAAATATCAGTAAATATAGTAATTCGATGTAATACTTATTATATTATTACCACAGATAAGGTTATTACCATATTATTACATAATGTCATGTTAATCTATGGTCATGTTTACCGGTATCTACGACAGGAGTTGCTCATTGTATTTTTACTTATGTTATAATGAATTTGAATAATTTGTATTTGTTAACCAACTATAATAAAAATTAAACCAACTAAAATATAATGGTGATCGTTTGTGTTACTAAGAGACTTTGTTGAGTTTAATTCTAGAAGAGTTAAGGTTAAGTTTTAAACGTTTTTTAAAAAGTAATATTAATAACTTACTAGTGCATTTATTGTTTTAGTTACCATTTGAAGATGTTTTGGAACACATTTCGTGTTACATTTCGCCCTTTCTGTCGTTATCAAATTGAAACGTTTACCAGTATAAATGTAAAATACCATTTCTACAATTCCTTTCATAGGAAATGTGACCACACACTCAGTTTCCCACTTAGATGGAATAAATTTGTAAGATGTGTATGCACTTCAAGTGTTGTGGAAACAAACAAATACAATGAGAAAAAAATACGAAAAGAAATTAAAAACTACATAAAAGAAAACAGAGCCAAATTTAAAGACACGGAGCAACATATAAGAGACAAAAGTGTTGCTCTATTTAAAGATATTAAAGAGACTAAGGATAAAATGAAAGAAAAAGTGGACAGTATGATAAAGGTTTGTATATAAAACATTACCCTTCTATATTTTTAATGTTTTTTTTTATGTAGAAAGAAAATATATACACAATACCAAATTTATTATGCATATCAAGGATAATGCTATCACCATTTCTAGGTATGTTAATAATTCAGGCAGAATTTCAATATGCTCTTGCTGTATTAGGTATTGCTGCAGTAACTGATTTGGTAAGTTAAAGTTCACTTTCAAANATTTTTAATGTTTTTTTTTATGTAGAAAGAAAATATATACACAATACCAAATTTATTATGCATATCAAGGATAATGCTATCACCATTTCTAGGTATGTTAATAATTCAGGCAGAATTTCAATATGCTCTTGCTGTATTAGGTATTGCTGCAGTAACTGATTTGGTAAGTTAAAGTTCACTTTCAAACTTATTTCCTATATTGCCAGTTCTTTGAAAGGGACAACTTTGGACTTCATAATTTTTGCCTCCTGAAAAATAGTTAATATTCTTTTGTATTCATTTTAATAATAAATTATTCTTATTAATTAACTAAATTACTTCTAGCTGGATGGCTGGATTGCAAGAACATGGGAAAGTCAATCTTCAAACTTAGGTAGTTTCTTGGATCCTATGGCTGATAAGGTTCTAATTGCCACTTTATTTTTATCACTAACATATGCTGAACTTATACCTGTAATTTTAACGGGGATGATTATTGGAAGAGATGTACTTTTGGTCACTGCAGGATTTATTATTCGATACCAGTCTTTGCCCCCACCGGTAAGTTATCTAATGATTACTTATTTCAAAAAATTTCTAAGGTTTTATGGTACATTTTTAAAAGCAACAAAAATTTTAAGAATAAATTATGGTAAAAAATACATTTAAATAAAAAACTAATTACCCTGACGATCCTGTATCTTCTGAAGAAGTCACAAAGTGGCAAAACGATTGTCAAAATAATAAAGTTAGTGGAAGTTTGATTAGTTTTTTATCTATACGACAAAAGTTATATAACAAAATATTCGTACAATGCAAGCAGCTAACATCTTTAAAAAAATAGAAATTTAAATACTGCGGTTTAGATGTTTTAAATTTTCAGAAAACGTTAAGCCGCTATTTTGATGCGTCTCATGCCACAGCTAAATTGGCGCCCACTCTTATTAGTAAAGTCAATACAGGCATTCAGCTTTTGTTGGTCGGTTCAACATTAGCGGCCCCAGTGTTTCAATATGTTAATCACCCAGCGTTACAAACGTTATGGTAAGATACAAAATAATTAACTAACAGCAGTGAGCAGTTTCGAGTAAAATAAATTTGTCTAGGTATGTAACGGGGGTAACGACTGTGGCTGCGGGGTTGAGTTATATCATGTCCAAAAATACCTACAAAATATTGACGAAAGAGAAATAGACAAAAATTAACTCATTTATTGCTTTGTATAATAGTATATAATTTAAGTGCAATTATAATTGACCTGACGTGTGTATATACATATATATAATGTAAATAAATATATTTTTACAAATTATAAAAAGTGGCCAGAAATATTACTGACTAATAAGCAGTTTAAACAGCTATTTCTTACTGAAATTTAAGATGAAATAATAGAAACGAGTTTTATAAAAAAATATTTATTTCATAAAAAGCATGTTATCATGAAATTATTATTACCCGTTATTATATTATAACTCTTAATAAAAGTCATGCGCTATTATTTAATCAATAACAATTGTACAGTAACTATCGTGATCCATTTTACTTATATTTTTACTGATTAAAATTATTCCTGCTTTTGAAAGGTGTTACCACTAATAATTCTTAAGAAATTATATGTAAATAAATAATAAAAATGAAGCAATTCAAAACGAATATTAACAAAAATGTTTAGAAATTAACGTTAAAAATATAAAGTACAAAAACACAACATAAAAATATCCGTAACATTATAACTTATACTGACTATTAATAAAAAGTGTAGTATTTTATATAATAATAATTACAGTATTTTATCACATAAAATACTACACTTAATAACATTGTATTCAATCTGACTGTGATTCATGTTCACTAGAAGTTCTACGCTTCTTTTTAGATAACATTTTTAGAGGTTTTGCCTTGCGCTTTTCATTACTGCTGGGAGCGGATTGCTCAGGCTTTCCTTTAAAATTATATTTAGCGTTTAGCCGTTCACGTATAAGTAGACCTTTTATGAGTTTTTTCCAATTTCCATAGATCCGTTTTTCTATTTTCTCCTGTTCTTTACGTTCCTGTTCTTCTTGTTCCTGTGAAGTAAAATATTTTTTATACGATAAATTGCAATTGAACTTAAAAAGTTAGTCAGCATACCATATGCCATGCAGCTACCAATATGTCTTCGTATTCGACACAAACAACGTATCCGTCGATGATAGGGTGACTCCATCCCCCATGAAAATCAAAGCCAGTCACAGCCTCGGCGCAATCAATTTTCAACTTGTAAGCAATTTTATTTAATCCTGGTACTGAATTAAACAAAATAATTTTCAACTTTAGGTCTTCAATAAAACATTAATAATGCTTACATCTTAAATGAACACAGCCTTTTGGTAGCATGCATTCTTTAAATAAATCAACATTTCCATAAGCGTTGCGTGGAACTACCCCATTTTCAGCAGTTGGAGGATCATAATCTTCCACCTGCCACATACCAAATATTTCCAGTGGCAGATCGGTGATCACTTTTCCTGATAACTGGAAATAGAAAAAATCAATTATTATCCAGAATATGTATTTGTATTCACATACTTTATCATATTTAGGCCTGGCTTTAACAATTTTGTACGGTTTTTCACCTCTTTTTACCACTTTTGCTTGTTTAAGCCAAATTTCTCTTGAATGCAGTGTATATACGCAATATCGGGAATAAACAGGTTCACCTCGAATATAACCCAGCGGGACGGCATCAGGGGGGTAAATTGCTTCAAATTTTAATAGATGCCTTTGTAAAGCGTATAGAGGATGATTTTTGTATCTAATAATTTTTTAATGATGGTTTAAAACAAATACATTTAAACACTAAAACATACTCGCTTATAGTTTTTGGTAGAGGCTTCTCTAATTGCATCTGTGCAAGTTCTTCATCCTCTTCTTTGTCTCTTGCTGTAGGTTTCCCTATGTACGGTTTAAGTGTTTGCTTCCACCAATCGGAATTCACCCTTAACTTTCGAATTACTGTGTGCCAATCCTGACAGTACCTACTTGTTACATCCTTTAATGTGTTATCGTTATTCCATGCTATTATGTACGAAACTGGCTTGGAAGCTCGTGACTGAAAAAAAATAAATTATTATTTTGAATCTGTTTAAAGGAAATTTTTTCTTACATAGAGTGCGTTAACGCAATGTATTTCTGCTTTTATAACGTCGACACTGATCCATTTCTCTTCTGCTTCTAAAAAGACTTCTGCCCAAACATCGTTGCCCTGTTTTATTGCCTCCTGGTCACTATCACTGGACAAAACTCTCCTGTCGTTTTTCCACTGAACTCTTTTTTTAACTTTCATGTCTGATTTTATTTTGAAATCTTCATCACTGTCGAATTTTCTTTTATTCGCTTCTGGGGCGTAATCGCTATCGTCGCTTTCAGATTTCGATCTTTTGATCTTCACCAATTTCGCTTTTTCTGCCATTTTCTGATTCTTTACTACCCCTTTTACTAACTTTATTATATCTTCTTTAACACCCCCTTTAGAATGTTTTTCAGGTATTATATTCTGTTTTATTTTTATATCTTTAGATTCAATTTTAGGTTTTGGAGGGGAAGTGTCCTTTATAGCGTCTTTATTTAATTTTTGTGATGGACTAGGTTGAAAATCATCTTCAGAATCTGAAGTGGACTCCTTGTAATTAGAAACCGTTTTCCTTAGACGCCTTGGATGATTTTTAGAACAAGAACTTTTACGTTCTTGATGAAGTTTGCTTAAATTTGGTTTTCTTTTACGATCAGAATTTGACTCACTATCACCATCGTTAGCTCCATCAAGTTGTGGAACAATTTCTTGTGTTTTACTTAAATTTTTCTGTTGTGAACGAAGAACTGGTTTCTTAGATTTTTTTTCAATTAAATTTTGTTTATTTGTTGCTTTTTGTATTTTTATTTCGCTCTTATTATTATTTTTTAATGATGTAATAACATTACTGGAACTAGATCTTGCTCTTAAAGAATGCTTTACTGGAATAGAATAAGATTCTTCTGAAGAAGGTTGTTCAATATTCTTTTTCATTTGATTTGTGGGTTTCAATTTTGTGATGTTCATTTTTGTATTGGTGATGGCCTTCTGGTTTTGATGTTTCTGTAATTTTATTTTTTCAGATATAGAAAATGAAGATACTTCAGGTTTGTTAGAATCTGTAGTATTTTTCTTCTCCTGTATAACTTTTTTAGTTTGTTTTATTTGGCTTCCAGTGTTGTTAGAGGTTGCTTGTTTTTTTCTAGACCCCTTTTTCAAATCCGTTATATTTGTATTATCTTTAGACCCTGATGGTGAAGATTCTAAATTGCCTTTCTTTTTGGTTGTGTTACCTCTAATATTCTTCTTTTCTGGCAAATTACCTTGTTTTGCATCCTCAGTTTTAATTTTTTCTTTTTGCACTGTTTCATTTTTTTTATGTGGTTCTTTTAAACTTAGTGAATGAAGTTCGCTGCTTGGGGGTCTTAAGGGCGCCACTCTAAAAGACAAAATTAACCGACATTGTAATCCAAGAGCCCTTAATATACAGATAAAAATATAAACAAATGACTTTGAATTATGAGCCTCTTTTTGTGTAATTTGTTCTTGGAGGATCTCAAGCGATTGTACATATTTTGATTCTGGTTTATTTGTTAATTTTATAGTATTACTGTACCAAGAAGTAAATTGCTGCAAATACTTTAAATCAGCACGCCCTTTTGGATAGCATTTTTCAGATGGTACCAATGATAATGCTGAAGCTAACAGATTAGGATCATTTAAAATGTTATTTACATAATTTCCATGTGCAATCCAGCACAGCAAGTGAACTTTGTGTATCAGTATTTGATTTTCTTTTTTTATTCGGTTCAGGCGTCTTTTTATCGCTGCCTGTAAGTCTTCGCCCTTTTTCTTTCTCATATGTTCTGGTAGGGACACTGTTATTTGAATGTCCTTAGCAATAGCTTTTAAGTCATTATTTTCATCTATGACCTCTTCCCAATCTTCTTTTTCTGAATCAGACAAGTCTAAATTATAATTAAATGTTGATTGATTCGCTATTGATGTAGATGGTTGTGCTTCAACCTGTGCTAGCATACTCAAAATGTCCTGGTCTTTATTAGGTTTGTCTTGAGAAGTGCCTTTTGAATTTTCAACATTCTTCTGTTGTAATATGTACTTTTCAATGTGCTTTTTGGCATCTTCTAATTTTCTAGTGTAATCATGCAAATGCTGAAAATTGAGTTTTGAATTACTACTTTGCACAAGGACTGGCTTGTTTTCAAGTTTTTCTTTTCCATGCTCTTCTTCCAAACATTTGACTTCATTTTCTGAACTTGAGTCAGAAAGTTGCTTAACATCAGAAAATATATCCTTTTCAATTGTTTCAAATGGTACTTGCTCAGGTTGCATAGGATTTTGAAAAAATGATGAATTCAAATCTATTTCTGAAGCTGTTTTCAAATAATTGTCTAAATCACTTTCACTGCTAGATGAACCATCAGCTTCCAGTTTTTTTGTACGTTTTTTCTTAATAGTTTTAATTTTTTTAATTTTAGACCTTTTAAAATCATCATCATCACTATTTTCGCATTTATCTTCTAGGGATAATCTGTTGTTCCTTCTGGTACGTCTCATTTTAAATATATCCTTTACACTTATTAAAAATGGAATTTTACCTTTTGAATGGTGTTTTTTATTAAGGCATTTCAATGTTTGCAACAGTTTCGAATTTAAATATCTTGTTAGAGCATATATTAAAAATTATCCCATTTTCAGATTGCATAATTAAATATTTATTTAAAAATAAATTTCGGTGTTTTAACTAAAAACCTCAATAATTTAAAAATTCGAAAGATGAAAACTAATAATAAACTGTATGGTCTATACTTTTCGTGATTAAAGTAAAACGATTTTGCAAACTTTTGTAATGTTTATAATATTGTTTGGTTTTTGGTTATATTGTACGTCATAACTAGAATAACCAATCAGATGTGCTGTAAAATTACATCGAAAGAGTGCCTTTTATATGGAATATTAATTCATCCACGAAATTATGTACATTACGTATAAACATTTTTACATCGAATACAAGTAAAATGGCGAATTTATGTTTAATAAATAAACGTTTAAAGTTATACTGGTTTCCTACAAAAACCATTATAAAAAGGTCGTTTAATATATGAAAAGTTAGTGTATAATAATTCAATAAATTTAACTATTGACTTGTTGCCAATAAAGTTGCTGTCACTGATAACCTTATCGTTATACATTTCGTACGGATACGTTTTAACTCATAGACAAGAGAGGTTTTAACTTCAAGTTTACGAAAGTGCGACTACGCCAAGTAATTATTTATTTATGTTTTAATGTAGTGCAGAGTTGATCCTGTAAAATGGCTTATCACTATGTTGTGACTGCTCATAAGCCAACAGCCGTAACGGCTTGTGTAACAGGTAATTTTCAAAATGCCGCTTATAAAGCTAATTTAACCTCTTTAATTTGATAGGTAACTTTACATCTCCAAACGATTTAAACTTGATCGTAGCTAAAACTACGAGGCTAGAAATTTATCTTGTAACCCCTGAAGGTCTACGACCTGTAAAGGAAGTTGGAATATATGGAAAAATAGTTGTTTTAAAACTATTTCGGCCACAAGTAAAAAACCCTATTCTTACTCTTTGTATTTGACTAAGATATCATAATTTTTAGAATGAAAAAAAAGACCTTTTATTTATTGTTACAATGAAGTATAATGCTATGATTTTGGAGTGTATAAATGATGGAGAGAATTTAGAAATAATTACAAAAGCACATGGTAATGTTGCTGATAGAATAGGAAAACCTGCAGATACTGGCATAATTGCAGTAATTGATCCCAAAGCGAGAGTGATTGGTCTTCGCTTATATGATGGATTGTTTAAAATAATTCCACTTGATAAAGAGAATAATGAATTAAAAGCTTCAAATATAAGGTAATATTTTATTTTTATTTAATTATTATTTTTTTATGTGTGAAAAAAATACATTTCAGAATGGATGAATTGCAAGTGCAAGATGTAGAATTTTTACATGGTTGTGCTAATCCAACAATAGTTTTAATACATCAGGATTTGAATGGTCGTCATGTTAAGACACATGAAATATCATTAAGGGATAAAGAGTTCGTGAAAATTCCTTGGAGGCAAGACAATGTGGAAACAGAAGCCTCAATGATTATTCCAGTTCCTTCGCCACTTTGTGGAGCTATTGTTATTGGACAAGAAAGTATTTTATATCATGATGGTATAACATCAGTTGCTGTAGCACCCCCAATAATAAAAGTAAGTATTTTTACAAGTTTCTGAACATTTTTAACTAACTATAGTTAAGAAGCATTTTTGTATTGATTTTTCAATATTTATATTGGCTTAATAACTTTTTAGCAAAGCACAATAGTATGTTATGCTAGAGTAGACCCTGGAGGATTACGATATTTGTTAGGAGATATGGCAGGGCATCTGTTCATGTTATTCCTGGATGTTGAAAGTCGTGGTGATGGGGCTGATGTAGTTAAAGATTTAAAAGTTGAATTATTAGGTAAGGCTTAACTTCTATTTTATTAGTTTCTACAACTATTAGTTTTTAAAAATTTCGAAGGTGAAATAGCAACTCCAGAGTGTATCACTTATTTGGACAATGGTGTAATCTTTATTGGCTCTCGATTGGGAGACTCACAGTTAGTGAAACTAAATACCAAAGCCGACGATAATGGATCATACGTCACGCTGATGGAATCTTTCACAAATTTGGCCCCCATAGTCGATATGTGCGTTGTAGATTTGGAAAGGCAAGGGCAAGGACAGCTCGTGACATGTTCCGGAGCTTATAAAGATGGCTCCCTGAGAATTATCAGAAATGGAATCGGGATACAAGAGCACGCGTCAATCGATTTGCCAGGGATTAAAGGAATGTGGGCACTAACTGTAGCCTCGGGTAAGAAATTCTTATGTTTATTTGTATTTTGCCAAATTCTTAAGTATTCCAAGGTAGTAGATTTTTTTTCGTCCCGCTATTGTATGTTTAAAATTCGAAAAGAAAGGTTTCAAATAATTTTGTTGTTGAAAAATCAACATCGACGTTTCACCTTTGGTTTACTATAAAAAACGTACTTTAAAAAAGCATCACATCCAGATGTAAAATGTCGGTGTTGGTTTTTCAAATTTAAAGTATTTATAAGTCTTCTGTGGTTCTGATTTGTACTCATTCTAAAGTAATACTTTCTTTTTGCTATCTTTTTAGATGCGAAATTGGACAACACCCTAGTGCTTGCATTCGTAGGCCAAACGAGGGTATTGAGCTTGAATGGTGAAGAGGTGGAAGAAACAGATATTGTAGGCTTTGCTTCAGACCAGCAAACTTTCTATTGTGGAAATGTAGCACATGATCAGCTTGTTCAGGTTACGCCAATGTCGGTGCGACTTGTCTCTGCTCAGTTAAAGACACTATTAGCCGAATGGAAACCGCCCACCGAGAAAAGTATTAGCGTTGTCGCGTGTAACACCGAACAAATTGTCGTATCGACAGGATCAGAACTTTTCTACATCGAAATTCATCCCAACGAACTCATCCTCAAAGGGTAAGGTAGATACAAAAGCAATTTTAAGTACTTGGTAGTTCTGAGACTTTAAAAAAATAGTTAAAAAAGGAGTTGCTTCATATAACATATTGTCATTCTGTTTCGTTACAGGCGAACAACGCTAGATGTGGAGCCCGCATGTTTGGATATTAGTCCTCTTGGAGAAGGTGCCACAAGATCGAATTTAGTGGCTGTCGGCCTGTGGACGGACATTTCTGCGCGTATTCTGAGGCTACCAGACCTTATAGAAGCGTACAAAGAAAATCTAGGTGGAGGTGAGTAAATTAAATAATATTTCAATGAAATTTTGGTATAGCAGAATACTAGGAAAACGAGATATATATCAATCAGTTTTACGTGTAAGATGCTACAGCTTTGTACAGAATATTTATTTATATATAAGTAAGTTATTTATTTATGTATCTCAATTTGTATTTTTTTTTGTTTAACAGAGATAATTCCGCGGTCAGTACTGATGACAAATTTCGAGGGACACAGTTACCTATTGTGTGCCCTGGGCGACGGTTCAATGTTCTACTTCAATTTGCACAAGGACTCGGGCACGTTGTCGGAAAAGAAAAGGGTCACGCTGGGCACCCAGCCGACTGTTCTGCGTACCTTCCGATCGCTAAGCACGACGAATGTGTTTGCATGCTCCGATCGACCTACGGTTATATATTCATCCAATCATAAACTTGTCTTCTCGAACGTCAACATGAAGGAGGTAAATCACATGTGTTCGTTGAACGCCGAAGCCTATCCTGACAGGTAATTTATTTTTATAAAATAAATACTTTGTTTTCCGTTTTGTTTAATTTTCAAGAGCATTGTAAAATTTGTTTTGCTAATTGATTTATTTAAAATATTTTTTTTCATTTTGATAATTGGGAGAATAGATATTTCACTGATCAGTGAAATTTTCCAAGCTTGTTTTTATGTTATATGATATATTTCACCAAGTGTTTTCAACGNTATTTTGAAAAACTGTATATTAACGTTCTTTTTCCTATATCTTCTACCTGTCATATTAAAATAAATTATAAGTGAAGATAGTTTGTAATTTGTTCCAAATTGATTCGTTATTCTGCTCCTGCCATTTTTAAATAGTTGTCAATAAAATGTAAGTTACAAATATCCAAGAAATTGAAGTTTCTGAGACCTTGGTTATTATTTGTAATTTATTGAAGAATTAAAGCAAACGAGAGCGTATTTAGATCATTTATTGAATAATCTTTGATAATAGTTGTGATTTATTGATGAATTTTAAAACGCTAACACTTAAAATTCCACATAGAACGTATAAAATACATAAAACTCGGTTGTCGAAATGCATTTTAGGCTTTTTAAACGTTTAATGTTATGTTATCTTAACTTTTTTATTTTTAAAGTTATATTATTTAAGCCCTTATTATTTTTATAACAGTTTAGCTCTAGCGACCGACAGTTCGGTAACAATAGGTACCATCGACGAAATTCAAAAACTCCATATTCGTACAGTGCCTCTACAGGAATCCCCGAGGAGAATTGCATACCAAGAGTCTTCTCAGGTAAATGCATGATTTAAAACTTTATGAATTGGCCATTTTTATTAATATTAACGTCAGTAAATTATATTAATTTACTTGTACATGAAATTCTTTTATCAATTACCAATCTGGCAAAATAAATAAGTTACGTTTTTTGCATCCATTTATTTTATGCAATAAAAACGAACTAAATAAAATATGGGATAACAAATTTTGAAGAAACTATATACGTGTTAAATGACTGTTTTCAACTATTTTAACAACGTGGTGCAATTTTAGTTTTTTGGCGATATAATCGTAAATCTATTACTATCTTTCTTATAGACATTTGGCGTGTTGGCTGCAAGAATGGATGTGCAAGACTCGACCGGTTTGAACCCTTCTCGACCGAGTGCGTCAACGATGACCCAATCGGTGACGGTGTCAAGTAGCGTGGGTTCACTTACGTTGGGCAAATCAGGAGCCAGTGGTCTCTCAGGAGGGAATACAGTCCCCGAGTACGGTCAGGAGGTCGAAGTTTATAATCTCTTGATCATCGATCAGCACACGTTTGAATTCCTGCATGCACACCAGTTTATGCAACAGGAGTATGCGATGAGCCTCATTTCGTGTCAACTTGGTGACGACCCCAATATTTATTATGTAGTTGGTGAGTTTTGTTCTGTTTCACACTTTTTTAACATAAAAAAAATTCTTTCCGATTGGACTCAACAAAATAAATTTTTATAAAACGTAATTTTATTTAGTAGCTGTAATGAAGCATTTATTTTTTTGTAGGTACTGCTTTTGTTAATCCTGAAGAACCAGAATCAAAATCAGGCAGGTTGATCCTGTTTCATTGGGCTGATAATAAGCTCACACAGATCTCAGAAAAGGAAATCAAAGGTGCTTGTCATTCCCTAGCTGAGTTTAATGGTAAACTCCTAGCTACTATTAACAGCACCGTGCGATTGTTTGAATGGACAGCAGAGAAGGAACTTCGGCTTGAATGCTCCTATTTCCATAACATTCTTGCACTGTATTTGAAAACTAAAGGCGATTTTATTCTCGTTGGCGACTTGCTGCGTAATATGACCCTCCTGCAGTACAAAACCATGGAAGGTAAGAATAACACAAAATTTTCTAAGAGTACAAATACAAATGAAAGAATTAACATTTACTGAAAGTTTACACGATGGTTGCGAAATGTTCGTATGCAAGAACTCGAACTTTTCCGCGCACAATTTTCACGAAAATACATGTATTCATATGGCGCGGACTTAAGTCACCCACGCGTGAATTGCGTGGCAATTCGTCCCGCATTCTTTTAATGAACGTAGAACGCCAAGACCTTTAATTTTATATATGGTACATGTACTAATAAAAATATAATTACTGAAATAGAAAGTTTAACTGACTACCAATTTAGTTTTTGTTAAAATTTACCTACTACGTCTATTATCAAAGAAAATATGATAAGTGTATTAAAAATGGTCGATTTTTAAATCCTTAGATATTATTAAAAAACTGTTATACAGTATAAGCTTAAATTATTGTAATTTAATACTGTTTTTCTATTTTTCAGGTAGTTTCGATGAGATTGCTCGAGATTTCAATCCCAATTGGATGACAGCAATTGAGATCTTGGACGACGATACTTTTTTGGGAGCCGAAAATTCGTATAACATATTTATATGCCAAAAGGACAGCGCTGCAACGACGGACGAAGAAAGGGCGCAAATGCAAGAAGTTGGCCAGTTTCATGTCGGCGATATGATTAACGTGTTTCGACCTGGGAGTCTAGTAATGCAAAATTTGGGTGAAACGTCAACACCCACTTCAGGCTGCGTGCTTTTTGGCACAGTTGGTGGGGCCATAGGTATTATTATTTTTATTTCCATTTTTACAAGATACCAACTTAGTTTTATTCACTTTGGATTAATGAAGATGCTTTAATACAGAAAACGTTTTTAAACTCTTATTTTCAAACATTTCAAAAATTAATTCGTAGTAGGAAACATTTCATTTATAGGTCAATCCTAAATATTTGAATAAACCTTATCATTTTTTTTTTGTAGGTTTAGTTACACAAATCCAGCCAGACTTTTTTGAATTCCTGCTTGAGCTGCAGAACAAATTATCGGTAGTAATAAAATCGGTAGGGAAAATAGAGCATTCATTTTGGCGTACTTTTCACACAGACATAAAGACTGAACCGGCCGAAGGTTTCATTGATGGAGATTTAATAGAGAGTTTTCTGGATCTATCAGCTGATAAAATGAAAGAAGTCGCTGACGGCTTGCAGGTAACGTTGAATATTGTCTTACTTTTTTGTGTAAATTTGCAGAATGTCTGTTAGCTTGAAGAAAGTTACTTTAATTCCACTGTTGCACTTCATTCGCTAATATTTGTTTTAAAATGAATAATTGTATGTATTTGATGTTGGAACAAAGACTGCAATGACAATTGATTTGAATATATTTTAAGTCTTAAGCTTTAGAAAGAAATTGAAGTTAAAATATGTAATGATAATAAATTATCTTTTCAGCTCGTCGGGGAGGGTGGAGTAAAACAGGACTGTACAGTAGATGACCTTATTAAAATGGTAGAAGATTTAACAAGGATACATTAGTTATTAATTTTGCGTTCATCCTCAGGTTGCTCCGTGTCTGCAAAAAATGTTTTTCTACATTAATGTTATTGTACATTTTCTACAAAAACTGTTTGTTGTAGACGTTTCGTTTCTATTTTTCTTTGCGAAATGATTTCATTAAATATGTGTTGTTTAAAACTAATAAAACAGCAATAAAGGTAGCTTATGTTAACCTATTTACAGAAGTAGTTTGTATTAGTTTGTCAGTAATCAAGTTTTCGAAACCTGGCACTATGTGTGAAGAAGTTGTATAAAAGTTAAAATAACTTGCGCATCAGACCACGGTTGTTACATGAGAAATTTTGAGAAACAACTAACAAACTTGTTCTAGCTTGTTTGCTTTATGTTTGTATAATTATTTTACTTAATTTAAAGCATATTCTGTGAAGAATTGTCGAATTCGTTTAAATACAAAAAAATAATTTCTATCGCTATAACAATTAAGTGTTATAAATGTTACTTTATTATTTATTATAATTGATTGCACATTGCAATTTATCCCCTAAAAAGATACAGTTGCCATAAGTAGTAGCCAATATAATATCCTAACTTATTAGTTTCCTTTCTTTTACTGTATTAAGAAGAAAAAAGGCGTAACTCTCCGTTGTGCTTATTTCATTCTTAACTTGTTTATACTATCAGTTTATCAATACACGTTTGGTTCTACGTCGAGCGATGGTTATATAGCCACTTTCACTATCTATGTTCTATAGTTTTTTCCTTTACAGTTACCTATATACTTATTAGCATAAATTGAAAATTACTTATGAATCTATAAATTTTAGCATCTCTGTTGCAACTTGTCATGCATGATTTCCATCATAGATATTACCCTTTGTATATCTGTTATCTATGACTTGGCCATTTTGTAGTAAAAGCTATGCTGCGTCGCCATTTTTAAAATTTTGCAGTTTTACTTGATTTTCGGTGCGTATTTTCATTGTATTTCATGTTTTAATTGTTTGATAACGTAGTTTATTCGTTTTTCTTCTCTATTTTTACAGAATAATGATCAATAAGAGTGGGAGAGTGTTAATTTTGATGCAGCTGAAAAAGTAATTTTTTTGCCATGGTGTTCTTTTGATTTTGGAGGATTTTCTAGTTAATTACGGTGAGCATACATGCCATAATTAGTATATTTATTTGATATTAACTGCAACATTGTGTTATGCACATGCTGGGGAGGCTAAATTAATTCTATCACTAGTCTTTCATGAGATTTCATTTCATAGGAACATTAAAAAAACTGGATGGCATTAATTTACAGTGCATTTACATTGTGTCTTCATTCAATCCAGAAAGTAGCAATTCTAAAAAGAAGCACGAAAGTACCTTTTTCCCATGGGACCAAATACAGTGTAGTTATAAGGAAGAATTTATGACATTGAACTGGTAAGTAACAGTATCAATTAAAAATACTAACTGAGGTCCCAGAAACATTAATTTCTTAGACATTTGTAACTTACTTTCGTCAGATAACTTAAACAATGTTTTAGAAGTGGTAGCAGCAGAATATGTAATTAACCTTTCTGTCAGTACAAAATTTAACATATAATTTCCCACCACATGACCACATTGAAATATTACTGGTTTACTTGCTTTAAAAGTTGTTAATCACTTTTTCTTACCCGTTTCTATAGATTGGTCAAGAAGTGACAAGGAATTAAGTTAATTCTGATTCTACTGAAACAACTGATGCTTTTGACGCTTTCTCCTTCTAACATAATGCAGTTAATTTTGAACCTGAGAAAGCAAGGCAACTGGAAATTAATTTGGAAACGACTGAATCAACAGATTGTCTGCAGTGGTATTTCTCCTGGATTTGGCTTGTTCATTCTACCTGTGGACCTTAGAAAGCTACTTTCTGCGGTTAATGGAGGTGAGAATGCATGCCATTTATCTTAGTTGTTCAATATTGATCTTATGGGTTATCTGTCTTACCAATTATCTATTGTTCACAGTTTCAATCAACTTTAACGTGTATCTGCCGTATTTCATTTCTTTAAATATCTATTGTTCACATCATAAATTGACATTGTGCATCTATGATTATTTGGATTTATTTATGACATGCATGATCTATGGTCATGATGTGAAATGACAGTTGTCGCCATTTTATTATAATTCAGCTATTTTACTTGCTTTTTTGTTGTTAATTTTTAGGAGTGTTTAGTTCCTTCCTTAACTAATAGTGTAATTAATATATTTTTTGCCCATTCTGCAGATTGCCCAACAAATGAGTTCAGTTTGGCTCTACTCGAACAGCCGTCTGCATGGGTGTGGTCTTTTCTGGACTTTGTTCCTGGTTTGATATTTTCATCTTCACTTCGCAAGACCATGCAGTTGATTTTCGACTGATTAGTGGGAGCAACTAAGGATTTATTTGATTTCAAATGGAACAACAAAATTTCTGCTATGGTGTTCCTCCTGGATTTGGTTTGCTCTTCACACCTGCAAACAGTTGCAGTCTGCATTTAATTAAGGTGAGAAACTTGATACAGTTAATTTTAATTGCTCATTATTAATCTATTACCATCGTATCTGTTTCAGATCGACGTTGGAGAAGACAAAGATGACCCCATAGTTGAAATAGTTTTTTTATCTTGCATGCTGTATCTGGTTAATTAAGTTCATTTTAATCAAATTAATTTTTTATTTTGCATGTTTTGTTGTAGTTAATTTGAATTAATTTTTATTTTGCATGCTTATCTTTGTTCATTTTATTTGAAGTAATTGTTGAATTTAGATGTTTTTATTTTTTTTTTGTATGTAGTAGTAGTGTAGTAGAAATAACACGTTTAGTAGTTGTAGTATAGTCTAACCTTGCTTACCTCTTCGCTTAGCTTACTGCATATTCTTCCTAATTTGCTTTGCATTTACCCTACGAGTTCTACATGATTCAACGTTTCGTTATCGTGTTTGTTTCTTCTCACCCTTGTGGAATTAGGGAGGGCCTCCCCGAACGACTTCCCTTGGGCTTAGCTATTTAGTTGATCTTAAAAGTGTCTTATACACTTTTCGCGAGTCTACTCTAGCGTTACTTCCTTTCAGACAGGGTACAGTGGGTTATCTGGAATAGGAGCAATAGGCGACTGCCCAGCTTGCCTTGGCGAAATCTGTCCGATCTTCTCTACCAAAGCTATTAGTATTTGTCGTTAGTCCTTGTAATTGCACTATTCGCTTTCAGGTAACCGAAGAAGACTGAAGACATCGTATTGTTTGCTTTTTATTGTATTTTCTTTGAAATTTCATATGTTTTCTTGTCTTTCTTTTACAGGTATTTTGTTTATTACTTTATGAGCTGTTATATTATGTAATTGTAACTTAGAATAATAGTTAAAATGTTTCTAAATTGATCTTTTGGCATAAATGTTAAAATTAAATTCAATATTTGTTTATTAAAATTCATTTGGGTGGATAGGGTGGCTATAAGGGGAGATGCGGAGGCCATAGAGGGTTAGGGGGACTTTTTTCTCCTTAATCTTGTGTTTAAATGGTAATATAAGAGTTCGTAAGTAATATAAGATTTTTTATTGCATATAAATGTGATTTGTTTTCTTTCTCTTACAGGTATTTTCTTTTTGCTCTGTAAACTGTTAATTATTTTCCTGTTTTTGTAATTGTGTTCACTTTAGAAACTGTTATTAATAAAATACGATATATGTATATTATGTATTATACTATTACATGAGATAAATAATTAACAG
>NW_020439112.1:1795446-1810279 GCF_000699045.2 Agrilus planipennis
ACTAACACTCGTATTTGGCTCAAAACTGAAAATTTTCATAAATTTCAACATTTGTATTAGGAGAGCATAAGTTGCATCGGGTCTTTTTCAAAAAACTTTTGAATTTTCCGTTACTTTTCGATTTCGATTTTCATTCATATACGTGGAGCTACCTTGAACGGAAAAACGTAAAAAACACCATAAATAGCCATTTTTGAACAAAAATAAAGCAAGCCACAGCTACTTCTTATCATTTATTAATCAATTATCCATATCAGTTATCATTTACTGGCGAATTAAGAAAAAAATTGTCCTAATGTTCGATTTCGGTTCCCAAAAATAACCCATGTATAGCTACCTGTCGATTGTTTGGGAACCGAAATAGAACTTCGGTCAAATATTTTAACTTAATTCATCGATAAATGATAACTGATGACATAAATTAAACAATAAATGATATGAAGAGCTCCCGCTTGCTTTATTTTTGCCAAGAAATTATTATTTATGGTGTTTTTTAAGTTTTTACGGTCAAAATCCACCTACGTATATGAACTAAAATCGAACTTTTGTTGAAAATTTTTGCAAAATTCATCAATAAATCACATCTATTATCAAAGATTATTCAATAAATGATCTAAATATGCTCTCGTTTGCTTCATTTTCGGTCTAAAGCGTCCCATGTTTAGGAATTAAAATCCCATATTTATTTAAATTTATTTATAAATCTGTAAAACGGTGGAAACCTGTAGTCTTGATTCTTGATAATGTTTGACTATTGGTCGTGAGATGTCGCTTTAGGTACGTTAAATACGAGAGACGTCCTACAATTCTTTAACTAAAATATCAGGGATAATCGAAAAGTTTTAACAGAAAATATTTAAATTGTCTTTTCGTTATTAAGTAAAATTTTCGAAGGGGTAGGTGGAATTAGGAAAGAAAAAACAGAATAATTATTGTACGGAAGCTGTGTAATTTCTTCATCGTTTTTTTATGACTGATAAAATAAAATGTGTTCAATAATACATTTACCGTTGCAAATTAATAGCATTTATAATAACAACAAAGTATGAAGACCAACAGATAGGTATTTTAAATAAAAATACATTAATACAGACAAAATATTTAAGGAACAACACATTCTAATGACTTATAAAAGTTAAAAAATAAAACACCTGTAAGAGAAAGACGAGGAAATCTATAAAATTTCAAGGAAAATACAATAAAAAGCATCACATTATTAATAAACTGCGACGTCATTATTATTTAAATGCAAGATTAGGGAGAAAAGAGCCCTCCAAACCCTCTGTGGCCTCCACATTGCCCCTTATATTTTGAAGGCGTTAACAAACAATTAATTTAATTTTAACAATTATACCAAGCAATCAATTTAGAAACGTTTTAAATAACAACCTGGCTTACGACTATACAAATATAAGTTTATGCAGTAAAAAACATACTACCTGTAAAAGAAAGATAAGAAAACAAATGAAATTTCAAGGAAAATACAATAAAAAGCAAAAAAAATGATTTCTTCATTCATCTTAAGAACTACCTCATTATCTGAAAGCAAATAGTGCTAATTAACAGGACTAACGGCAAACACTAATAGCTTTGGTAAAGAAGATCAGACAGATTTCGCCAAGGCAAGTTGGGCAGTCACCTATTATTCCTATTCCAGATAATCCACTGTACCCTGTCTGAAAATGAAGTAACTCGAACTGCCAATTGTTTCAGTAGTTGCCAAATTAATCTCCACTTGTTTTCTTCTCCCTGGTCCAATATTAACTGCATAATGTTGCAAAGTGAAGATGTCAAAAGTTTAGGTTGCTTCAGTAATATTCAAATTAACTGCAATTCCCTCTCATTTGTTGGTCAATCTATAGAAACAGACAAGAAAAAGTAATTTATAATCATTTTTAAAGCAAGAAAACAGCAATAATTAAAAGGGTCAATGAGGAAGTAATGTTAAAAACAGGGGACGGATGATGTTGTAGATAGACAATGTACATTTACAAGCAAAATTAACAGCTTTTATTTTGAAAAACTGTATATTAACGTTCTTTTTCCTATATCTTCTACCTGTCATATTAAAATAAATTATAAGTGAAGATAGTTTGTAATTTGTTCCAAATTGATTCGTTATTCTGCTCCTGCCATTTTTAAATAGTTGTCAATAAAATGTAAGTTACAAATATCCAAGAAATTGAAGTTTCTGAGACCTTGGTTATTATTTTTAATTGATACTGTTACTTACCAGTTCTCTGTCATAAATACTTTCTTTAGCAACAAGTCACTGTGTCCATACCCAATTAAGAAAAGGTACTTTCATGCTTTTTTTCAGGACTATAGGTACAGCTACTTTTTGGTGTAAATGAACCAATGCTCCGTATTTTAATGGCATCGAGAGTTATTATGTTTCTGTAAAATCTTAAGAAAAAGTATTCAGATATAATTAATTTAGGCTTTTTAGTAAATATAATGCACAATACAATGTTAAAGTAATGGCGAACCTTTGCCAATGTATCAAATAAATATACTTCATGTATGCTCACGTTAATTATATCACCCAAGAGAAAAGTTAACAGCTAGGACACCATAGTGCACAACTTGCTTTTTCGGTACCATCAAAATTAACACTTTTCCACTGTTATTTATTGCCAATCTGTAAAAACAGAGAAGAAAAACCATTAAACTGCACTATTAAACAATTAAAACATGAAATACAATGAAAGTATGCATCGAAATTTTAAACCAAGATGAACAAGGTCAATACAAAAGCCATAACATTCATAGAAGTCATAGATGCCTCAATTTATGCCATAGAAAAGAGATATCTCTAATCTAAGATTTATGCTAAGGTTTTATAGAAATTTGCGACCGATTTAAATAATGCACTGATTCAAACTTCACCAATTATTTGTGCGTCATTTGCGGGTTGTAAATATGTAAGTATCATAATTGTGCGTCCATTACTTTTGTTAAAAAAAAGAAAAATTGTTTCGGGTGCAGGTAGAAATTAAATATCAATTTATTCAAAAACAACTAAGATATGCAATTATTACTAATAAAGAATATTAAAGGTAAATTTTGATTACAATATTAAATTGGTCTTCATGCACAAATGATACGCAACATTTGGCGTCAATTGAATTATCATATCTTTAGTAGTTTTTGAATAAATTGACATTTAATTTCCACCTGCATCCCAAACAGTTTTCCTTTTTTTTAACAGAACTAATAAACGCACAATTATGGCACTTACATATTTAAAACCTGCAAATGACGCACAGTTTACTGATAAAGTTTAAATCAGAGGATTATTCATATCGGATGCCAGATTGAAAGGATTAACTGTAAAACCTGCGAATATATATCTCCAATCTATGATTATTAACGTTAATCTATAGTTAACTCCAATTAACTGGCCATATTGATTTCAGTTAAAGTTGTTTACTCAAACAGAGTACATCGGAAGAGACCGACGAGACTTCGAAACGTTATAAACGCAGTTTTTGGTGTTTTTGTTTTGTTTTATTTTGATAATTATGATTATTATTGAGTCAGAGACTTTAAGTAATTCGGACAGTAAGGGAACTTATTTATGTGGAAATCTTGAAGCAATGCCTGCCGTTATCGAAAACAATACTTCGTAAGTTTAATATGTTCCTTTTGTTATTAACAATGATTCCTACATTCATTTCTACCTTCAATTAAGTCCGCATTGTGCTATTTAATTGATTCAATTGCATGAATGACATGGTTAATGCGTTGCACAAATTTGGTGCAATGGAATTTTCCATCAACAGTTAACTGAAAAGTTACACACACGTACATGTATGTATAGTAAGATATTTCAAACCAATAGGAAGAATACGATAACACGACAGGGAATTAAATATTCCATTTTACGATCTATTGTGCGTTTGAATAATAATTCTTAGCTGCATTGTAAATGAAATTGAATTAGTTACATAATTGTTAGAATTAGATTATGTTTACATTTACACTAACCTACGCAAATTTATGCCAATTTGGCAATGCAATAAAATAACCCGAAAATTGGACAACGTTCACATACAGATACTACCGATTGTCTTTCTAGAAAAAATGCTCTCCAAATTGATGTAGTTATTCCGAAATTAGAAGAAATTGTCGTGTTTGCAACATTTGTATATGTTGAAAATTTAGCAATAAAATGTATAATCTATTTGTCTATGTACGTGTAAACAATTTTTGGATATTACTCGCTTAAATGGTAATTATTTATTATGGTCTATTTTAAAACGCCTTTAAGATTTGTCTTACCTACAGATTATTTTAAACCATATACTTATTTTATGCATTATGGGCGCTTATTTTGTGGTACCAATGTGATTTCATTCAAAATAATCAACTTTAAAAAGTAATAATCAGTGGAACGGATAACGGATGCGGCAAAGTATCGCTTAATTTTTTTAATTAAGTACGATAGTGGCATAGTAGTTTGTATGAAACGTAATTGTTTATGACTTGGTCCGTTTGAATACTTTTTGTAATGTGGTTTATGGGATTGAGCAGTAGACTATTCGACAGAAACCGAAGGTATTTTGCGTAGATTCTTTCAAATTGAAAACTTGTTATAATTCAGTTCGTAACTACGCGGTGATGGAAATTTAAAAAATGGAGTACAAGTTTGAAATACTTAAATTCCCTCTAAAACTTCTAATTAATTTTATTTTGGTTTTAGAAACGATTTTATGTTGAACAGTAAGCGTTCCGCCCTGAGTTCCGCAGCCTCCGACTGTTTTAATCAGTCTCTGGGCGCCGGGCCTCTGTGGTGGTCCTGATGTCTCCAAGGACGAACAGGAAGATGGTGGAGGCGGACCGCCACTATTAAGACTCACTTTCCGCACCGCACGCCAACCCTGGGACGCCGTGTTACGGGGGCGCACCTTGTTCGTAGCTCTGCCCCCTGACATGTTGCCGGAGGGCTCGAGAGAGGCGTTCGTTGCACTATTAGAAGCTGCCGAGGAACAACTTAAGTGCCATCACGTCGTTGTGGTAAGAGCTTTCACTTTATGAAATAATTCAAATCATATTCGAGATGTACATTTTTTTTTAATCAAAATTTACCGATAATAATACAACTGGCTCATGAGTTGTTTGCAAACAAAAACATGTTGGAGAAAAAATAGTACCTATGTAATTTATTTTTAAAGTGGACTTGGCATAAACAGTGTGAAAATAAAACAAATTTATGTGTTGTGTACATACACTACCACCAATTCGTTCAATATTTTTCAAAGAACTGATAAATTTTGAAACGTGATAAACGACCTTGAATCACATCCAATCTGTGAACTAGAGATAAGAGAGAGGTCGTGTAACCTTTGACGTCTTTACAAATATATTTACAAATAAATGTAGCACCGGACTTAACTTTGAAAACGGGAAAAGTTTCAAACAATGCCACAAATTATTTTTGTTATATTTTAACTTTACACTAGCATTGTTCTTTTTTGATAATTATTTTGTATTAGTTGTTAATTGTGTATGTTGTAAATTTAAGGTTTTTGGAAAAGATCGTGTAGACCGAGCCACACTGATTCGCACTTTTATGTTTTTGGGTTTCTCTATATTGTCACCAACGTCTCCACTTGTACCCCCATCGTTGGCCGCCAACAATGTCTGCATGTTGTACAATATCGAGTAATCGACCCCCAGCGAAGCCTCGATATTATTTCCCCTTTTAAATCTGCATTAGTTTTATAGGTTTAAGCACTTATACTACTATACTTATACAGTCGAACCTGGGTAAGCGAGAATTCAAGGGAATCACTTTAATTTTTCTCCAATGATTGTTATCGACTGAAACCAAATGTTGAGGATGAGTACCATGAGCAGGTAGCAAGAAGCGCACAAGTGTGCTGCAGATGTTTAGTAATTGCAAATAGTCTGGCGTACAGAGGTCTAGTGTAAGAAACTGTCACTTAAAGAAGTCTAGAATTGAAAAATGGCTCTCTCTAAAACAGGTACTTACACTGTCACTCACAGGTTTTCGAGGCTAAAAATGACCTGACTATTTTTGTCGCTTATAGAGTTTTCTCACTTATCCAGGTTCGACTAATAATTTTTAGGGATAGGATTTAATCGGTATGAACATCAACGTGGAAAAATTAATATTTCTTTTTTTTTTTTGTGTTTAAATAGACAATTTTCGACTAAGAAGGCAGCATGTTGCTTTGGTTAAATTCTTGAAAAAATTTTAAATTCCATTTTGCGACAAGATTATTCCTACCATAAATTTTATTTTATCTGGTCATAATATTGTTAGTTATCATGTTATAAGCTTTGATTATATAATTAGTGACCGTTACATATCTATTGCTATTAAAGTAATCTTGTTATTTACTAGTGTACCTAGTTATGTAAAGGCAAAAGCGGATTAAAACGGGAAATTACATATTATTCATCTTAACGATAATGTGAGTCTTAGTGCGGTGTCTTGCCTTCACCATTAATTAAATTAAAAAATATAAAAAAAAACATATAAAATCAGAAAAGACAAAAAAATTTTCATTGATTATATATATATAAATATCAAATATGAAAAATATCGGTAGTAGCAAGTGAAGGAAGAGAACTAAACTAATTGTTGCTAATGTCATCATTATTATTATTATTACTAATAGTTTCGATATTTTTTTGTGGTTTTGTGAATGTCAATGTTGTGTAAATATCAATATGA
This sequence comes from Agrilus planipennis, assembly GCF_000699045.2. Lineage (NCBI taxonomy): Eukaryota > Metazoa > Arthropoda > Insecta > Coleoptera > Buprestidae > Agrilus > Agrilus planipennis. Next base: position 1,802,153 of record NW_020439112.1, read on the forward strand.
ACCGTGTTTATTTTTAGAGGACTGTAATTAATGTTAGGGCCGATTTTCCACGTTTGTATGGTTTCAAGCAGCCTTTTTATTTTATTTCATCCATTCCACGTTCGTATTATTCTCTCACAACTACAGTTCTGTATATCACTTGTTCTATTAATAAAATATTAAACAAATAAATCCATGTCTAATTGTTATCGTGTGATAAAAATTTTTATATTTACGGAAGGATATTTGTCTGGTAAGTACATCCTCTTAGATAATTTTGTAGACATAAAATTAACGCGGTTCTGTTATATTCAAGCCGTATATATTCATTTTGTTAATTGTTTTTATCTAGAATGTCTTATGAAACGGCGTTAACTACTTAAATTAACCGTATGGTTTTAAAGTTATTGTTTATTAAATAAAAAAAAATGCTCCTTTACATTATGAAATAAAAATAAAAACTTACACTAATGAACTGTTTGCCCATTGCACTAACTCTGTTGGCAAATGAGGTACATTTTTTACAGCATCCATTATTTGGTCAGACGTCAAGTGCAGGCGAAAAGGTTGATAGTCCTTTTGTAACTTGAATGTCGTATTACTGCAGGGGGCAATTAATTCAATATTCTGAAAAGAAGGCGAGTATCGATCATTTATTCAATTTTACGATAATGTATTTGCCAATTGAAGCCCCCCCCCTGCTAGAATTAAATAATGTCTTCCGTATCATTTTGCATAACAAGAAATCTATGAAATAAAAGTACAAATGCAATTATAATTTTTAAACCGGCACATATAAATTATCTTATACAATTTATAACTTCTGAACAAGAACAAATTCTACCACATTATCGTTTAATAAATATTACTTTCTTCATACAAATAAGGTACAATTTAGGAAGCATTACTCTAATGAAAAGATTCTGTTTAAAAATTAATTGAAAAAATGTATTAACTAGTCTTCCTTACCTGTATATGTTCAAAGGCTTTCATAACAACAGGTCGTGGGACAGCTTGCACATTTGAATTAGCTCCTACAAATTTCATGTACCTTGTATATATCATTTCAAAATTAAATGCCTGATTATCATAAATTTCCACGTGATGCTTCATTGCAATAAGAAGACACAATTCCAATGCTGAAAGACTTCCCAAGATTGCAACTGTGTCATCTCTTTCAAATTCCTTCATTTGCTCTTGGAACATTTCTACCTTTAATTTAGGATTTTGTGGACTGAGTTGAGATACAACTGAAATCTAAAACAATATAGTGATTTCTAAGAAGTAATCTTGGTAAATTTAAAGTACTTTACCAATATGGTTTTTAAGCTTCTCTCTGTTAAATCGATATCCAATAGTCTTTGCATCAAGTTTTTAAAGTTCTTATCTTCAGTTATGACTAATAGATGATTATTCCAATTCTTTATAACATTTTTATTCAAACTTGTATCATTCTTACTAATTTGAAGATAATTTAGTATGCAATTTATTCTGTGGTCCAGGTTGTTTTCCATAAATATAAAAATCTGCCTGTGTGAAAATCTGGATTTTACGCGCTTTTCAAACAACTCAATTACATCTAAACGACATGTTATTCCTGTAATATGTAAATTATTTAATGTAATGTTCACAAACAAAACAAAGGCACTCACCCAATACACAGACTGAAGTTTGTGCATTTTGGGATATATCAAATAAATTATACAAGAGTGTTTGATTGTGATGCGCACAGAATAAGTCAAATTCTTCCAATATAAAAATCACACTTTTTGATATATCTTTTTTCCCTGCTTTAAGACATGCTAAAAGAAAAGCTAAATTCTCTGCAAAACTACCAAACACTTTCCCATCCACGGCATTATCAAGATTCATTTGTATTGTTATGCTTTTTAATGCTAACTTATCATCAGTGTGAATGAGGCCATTTAAACGTACCAGCAAACAATTCTCTTCAAAACTGATGTCATTTTGCAGTTCTTCTATAATGTTGTTTACCAACTATAAGAATGCTGAATTAATTACAAATGATAACAATATTGTAATTTTATTATATGGAAAGGTTTTTTAATATGTACATGATTAGGCCGACTATTCACAAATAAATAAATAGCAACTTACTGTTGTTTTCCCGGAGCCGCGTTGACCTATTAATAATGCCGAATTTGATTCGCCATTGTCAATAGATCTTTTTAATAATTCGAAAATGATTTTCCTTTCCTTTACATAACCTCCAATATCAATGCCTCTTAAAATTTTCTTTTTTAGCGCTTGTTTTATTTGCCTTCCACAATTTTCCATACCGACAACTACGTTTTCACAAACAGTTCATACTTAGAGCACTTTTTATGAGTAGTTAAAGTCTTTAACGAGAAATAGGTTGCTGTGTTTTGAATTTTTCGTTTACTACCGCTCGCAACCTTACGTTCTTCTTCTTCCTTTTCCACTTCTTCTTGATATTGTCCACATTTTGTCATTGAAGTAAAAAACAATTCAGCCATTTCTGGAACAAAAATAAGGTACTATGAGGTACAATTAATATGAACAACTTATACACATTGCTTAATCATTAAATATACTAGTTAGACACAATTTTTAACTTAAATTGGCCCTAATATTTTATTTTCAAGAATACTTCGTAATTATTTACTAAAGCTAACCTATCGTCCAGCTTATTAGTGCCTATGAGTACCTGTACCTTATATAAAGCTCTTGATCTAAATATACTTTTCGTGAATCATTTTGAATCTGTTATTAACAGAAAGCTTTAGAATTAAATTACGAGTTATTTTTTGAAATCANGATGAATTGTAATATCAATATACATAAGAAGGGTCGGAAAAATGAGAGAAAATGTGATAATTAATCATTTGGGTCACTATAGCCGGATATGATTTCTTGACGATCAGTCCTAATAAACGATATATCATTGTATCCAAACTTTCCTATAGAGAATTTAATATGAAAACCAAACTCAACTCTGCAATTATTTCATATTAAGCGGCTGGTCAATATAGGCGGAGTCATAATAAACGAATTCCACTGTATGTAGCTAGGAAAGTATTTTGTAATGGTTATTAACAGAAAGCTTTAGAATTAAATTACGAGTTATTTTTTGAAATCAGTTAATTAATTTGATTATAACTTTTCTGAAATGTTTTCTATTTATAAAAAGTAGAAAATATTAAGGATTATATGACAGTAAAATTCCTTTTACTATAATCTTCAATCTTGTGGATCAACACAGACGATATAAATTGACTTTGATTAGACAGATGCGTTTTCCTTCAATTAATGATCTTGTTGCTTGTTTACCTCTTTCAGGAGGATCACACATTTCAATTTCTCTTATCATCATTCATAAGAAAAATTAGTTTGCTCAACGGAAAAAGAACGTATTACAAGTTGATATACCCTTCCTTCATTAGTGTAACGACTCTTTCATCTCGTAATTTTTTTTAACTGAAATGTATATGATTTCAACGATATAAAAAAAAAAAGAAATCCGACCGTAAAAAGCTGTTCAACAATAAGCGATAAATAATGTTTTGTTTTTATTTAATTATAACAGTTGTAAGAACATTTAATAAAAGTAAGTATTGTCAGTAGAATATACTGGGTGATTTAACTAGTGCCGTATAAAAAAAATTGATTCCGAATTTTAAGATATTTAAGGTCTTCGTTTGTGGGTGAAATAAACCATAGGAGTCTTTTTTTTTCAATTTTTCTACTTATAATGCTGATCTCATACACTTCTTAAGTAATTCCTGGAAAAATTGGCAATCACTAAAAATATGGCCTTTTTTCGCTGAAGAAAATAGTTATTTTTGACATGTAATTGGTGACATGCGTTGGGAATTATGTTTGTCGGTTGGGGGTAATTTGTACTCCCTGAGTGGACTAAGACTACTGGTGACAATACAATACAATATAACAACCGTCAGACTATAATAATGTTTCTCCATATGGGGTATTTATTTCGAAATCGAAGGCTACTAAAAGCTGTTTCCACGAAAAAAATAAAATAATCGGTCGAATGCTTTTATAAAGAGCGCCTACATTTCATTAAACGAAAAAAAAAATGTATAAAAACTGTATTTGAAACATTTAGAGGATGAAGTTCAAATAAAATAAAAAATATCGCAAGCATCTATGTTTCTGTTACAACAGCAAATTTAATAAGGGTCAGTAGATAAATTTCGTAACGCTAATTACGAGGAGGGGAGAGTCCGATCGGGCAATACGTCCTGTTAGGCGGGGTAGAAATAGGGGGTCAATGTTTGCGTTACGTAACCTTTAATAATGCGTGCGTTACACAACGAAGCAGTAAGGGGGAGAGAGTCCAGATACACCTTTTGATTTATGAAGGTTTTTTAATTAAGAGACATATTTAGTAGCAGAAACAGGAGTAAAGGAAGGTAGAGGAAAATATATATTAGATTGCTATTCGTAAATACAGTAGAACCCGCTTATAATGACGAAGGGAAAGGACAAACACGTCATACTAAGCGGGCGTCATAGAAAGCTAGTGTTGCCCAAATTCAGTCTTGGTCTTGCAGTCTTGGTCTTGTTCTTGCGTTTTTGCAAGACCAAGACCAAGAACAAGACCGCGTATTTTTAGCAAGACCAAGACCAAGACTGACCGTGCAAGACTTGAGCAAGAACAAGACATAGCCTGCAAGACTCTTGCGTCTTGCAGCTAGGACTTAGCGCTATTTCACTGAGTAGTTAGGTGTAACAGTTCGGTGTATAGGTAGGTACGCTTAGGAATTCTATGAGACGCAAAAAACTGTATCAAAGAATATGAAAAACTGGACCTATGCGCATTACGACTAATACCATAAACATAGCGAATAAAAAAATTATTAAAATCAAACTGAGTGCATGCATAGTTATGTTTTAACCATCGGCACTTTGATAATGCGGCATCAAAGGTTTTGTACTTACTTCTCAAAGAAATTTGCCGCTTTTCGGAAGTACATGGTTATGATACACGCGCCGGCGGCTTCTTTTGAAATCTAAAACAATCGTTGCCGCCACGCCGAAATCATAACATTTGACACTATTTGATTGCCGCCATAGGGTGTAGGTATACTCATGCAAAATAATTTCGAATTTTTTTACACGCTTTATATTATTGTTTGATTTGCGGCGGCATCCTTATCATAGAGCCGGCACGTGGCGAGGCGGCGCGGTAGAAAGCAAGGATCATAAATGTTTATTAAGAAACAGTTACTTCCATGGAAAACGACATATAGGTCAGTTGATTTTTCGAATTTCTTATCAAATCTTCAGTTATTTATTAATCTGCTTGATCTTTACTATGGCTATATTCATTCAAGCTCACAATGTTCCAATTCTAATACGTTTTTCTAGGATTTAAAGTAAACTTTAATAAATAGTAATAGACTAATAGGTAATTGCAAGACTTGCAAGACTCTTGCTGCAAGACCAAGACCAAGACCAAGACTGGGAGCGCAAGACCAAGACCAAGACCAAGACCAGGTGTATTGGCGCAAGACCAAGACCAAGACTGGCTAAGTCTCGTCTTGTTCTTGCGTTTGGGCAACACTATAGAAAGCAAAGTCTTAGAAAATAAACAACATTCTATTTCGGTTAGTTATTTAGTTTAATAGAGAGAAAAACTACAAATTGTATATAATTGTTAACAGAAAAAGAAAAAGAACGATGAATTGTAATATCAATATACATAAGAAGGGTCGGAAAAATGAGAGAAAATGTGATAATTAATCATTTGGGTCACTATAGCCGGATATGATTTCTTGACGATCAGTCCTAATAAACGATATATCATTGTATCCAAACTTTCCTATAGAGAATTTAATATGAAAACCAAACTCAACTCTGCAATTATTTCATATTAAGCGGCTGGTCAATATAGGCGGAGTCATAATAAACGAATTCCACTGTATGTAGCTAGGAAAGTGTGTTGTAATGAGGGTTAAAAATATTGTTAAAATATATGAAAGAACGAAGTGTATTTTTGGGATAAAGATATAGACATCAACATTACTTACAGGGGTGGTTTAAGAAATCTAAAGAGGGAAAACCAAAATAAATCAAGGTTTAAATAAAAATATCATTACAAACTGAAAAGAAAAAATGCCAACAAAACAATGTATCGTTTGTATGATCGGTGAATTTTTTGCCTTAACTGTATATGTGCAGAAAAAACAAAAACACTAAAAACGTTCTTAATGACATTGTTTATAGGTAAGGCAAAAAGTTTACTAAACATGGAAGTTACACGCTTGTGTGTCTATGAAGTGAATGTTTTTTTTTCAAGCACATTTATCTGAAAATATCACCTGCTTGTTTGAAAACTGTTCTAAATAGAGATCGGCCGTCTATCCGGTTTGGATCCGGTATCTGGCGGATCCGACACCTTTTTTTTAGGATCTGGTAGGATACCGGATAATGATAGCGGTGACGGGTAATTATATTTATAAGGCTCGTAGTCTCGTTTCAACGGTTTTAATTCAGTCTCCGTTCCGTTAATGATCCGCTAACCAAGAATTAAAATTACACTGGTTTAGTGTTTAAACTACATTTTAATTTTTTTTTTTTGGTGTTTAATAGAAAGCCCGCCAAAACTGATCGTGAAACATCGTGAAACATAAATCATTAACCGTAGTGATTTTGCTCCGGTCGATTATCCGCCACAGCTAATGCTGGGTACTCGGTTATCCGGTGTATCTTTAGTTCTAAATGAATCGAATTTTTAAAAACTTTTGAATGACACGTAACAAAAGCCTTCAGTTGCATTTATTGAATACACTTCCAACATAATTAAAAAAGAACTTTGGATTTGAACCCCGCCTCCGTAGCTACGGCACTCAGTACAATTGCAGTTTCAGGAAATATTTTCATTTTCACTTATTGACCCTATTTGTGTAGCATGGAAAATGAACACTCTGTAGATAATTATCTAAAATGTTGAATGAAAATCCCACTTCCGTCTACCTACTTAACGAAAGATTATTGACTTGTGCAGACTAAAATTACTTAATAATGGTAGACAAATAGTTTTCGCAGTCGTTGTAATATAGAAGCAATTTTCCACGTATGTATGCATGGAACTGAAAAGAGGTCGATGACGGTAAAAACTTTCAACCAACAGACAACTAAAAAAGATTTTTCGCAATTGCACACTTGTTTTGATCAACAAAAAAGTGTTTGTCTGGATTAAAGTTGTTCACATGTTAATAAACCGAGTTCTTTTTAAAAATGTCTCAAAATAATTTCTCTAATTGGTAAAAAACAGCTCAATTGCCTGACTTTCAAAATACAGGTAGTCAATAAAATAGAATTTTATGTATATATATTGTACATCTCATTTTATGTTTGTACCTAGAAGTTATGAAAAGGCCATAATCAAAAAATCATAATTAAAAAATTAAAAAACAAAATACTTTTAACCATCGAAAATAATTTTTAGTACTTAAGGTACCCTAATTTTGATAATAAACTAGGAACTTTTAAAGAAACGACTTCAGACAATGTGGCAAAAGGTAATAAAAAAACAATTACATTTTGAAGCAAAAAATAATTGTAGGTACCTCCTGTATGCGTAGTTTTGTAATTTATTGTCTCCCATTAAGTGATGAAGTTTGTAAAAATTCAATTTGTAATACCTTTAGTTTTTCCTTTTCGCAAAGATCCAAAAAGAATTTAAGTAAAATTATCCTTAACAATAAAGAGAAATGTAAATAAATCTGACGTTTATAAAATTAATTATAAGAATTGCCAGAATAATTGATTAAAAAGGGAGCGAAATTATGAATCATTTCCTTCGATTTCCCAAAAACACTTTTTCGTAAAAAAAAAACACATACCACCTTATGACACCCCGCCGTGCTTTTTTATTAAACATATTTAAAACGGCTTGAACCACTGCAATGAGCGAAAGGACTGAAATTTATGATTTTCTTTGGATTTCCCAAAAACACCTTTTCGGCGAAATACAGTAGAATCCGCTTATAATGACATCGAAGAGAAATGACAAACACGTCATACTAAGCGGGCGTCATACAAAGCATAGTCTTAGAAAATAAACAACTTTCTATTTTAATTAGTTATTTAGTTTAATAGAGAGAAAAACTACAAATTGTATATATTTATTAACAGAAA
>NW_020439112.1:1811229-1820418 GCF_000699045.2 Agrilus planipennis
GGACATAGCGGTTGCGGCGGTACCGGCCGGGAGGCCGGTTTGTATTGTCTAATGACAAAAACACTGTGAATGTTGTATATAAAGACATTCTGTAGTATATTTAGTATGTTCAGGGGGTATCTTTTGAAGATTTCCCCTTTTCGATAATAATCTAAACAAAACAAAAATATATTTAGTATCAGCATTGCACCCGTGCGAAGCTGGGACGGGTCACTAGTAAAATATAAAATTCTTTGCTCAAAAACGTATTTAAATGAATGTTAAAAGTAGGTACTTTTTATTTTGTATTTGCATTTTAAATGCAAGTATTCCAAATAAATCACATCTCTGGTCCTAATGCACCATCACAGTAGATACCTACGTATATAAAAAGCGTAAAATTTGTAGACGTTAGATACATATATATATATATACCAAGATATTTTCGGACACCCTGTACATGGATACTGAGGAAGAACAAACAGCAGTAGAGTTGATATTCGGAAAACAACATTTTCCGTAACCGAAGGAAAAACTTTCGAAGTGTACAATGTGTTGGCGTTCACGCAGGCGCATATTCGCTAGAGTTTATCTAATTGGCGTCGAAGCGGACGTCGGTATATTAGCAACGTTCGACGGCGTCGCTCTTAATTCTGCCCCCAAGTCACCAACCACTTTTGCAACCGACGCTGATAACATCTTTCTCTTTGCACCACCAAACGGCCGACGACGGTAAGTCTTATTGTTAAATTGTTTTAATACTTAATATACTGTACATTGATTTTGGATGTTTTGGGTTTAACCCTAATAAATAGTAGTAGAACTGTAAAATATGCGAAAAAGAGAAAAACGCAAATGCGAGAAATAATTTCAAATAATAAATTACGTAACAGCTTAACCAGAATAGGAAAAACTTATCATAGGTTTTTCATTTTTATTATCTAATAACTTTTCTGTCCGAAAATGTTGATGCCTACGAACTACTGAACGAAAAAAAGAAAAATTACTTTTATGTAAGATAGTTTGAGGTGTTTTAAGTCTAATAACTACAATATAAATTGCTTTGTTCAGGTATGTAAGGTATATAATACGGGGTGTTTTGTATCTATACAATAATATTGGATAATATTTGTTCTTAATATATGAATGATGTTTATTGGAAAGGCACCGAGCACCAAATAATTGTTTTGAGTAATTCCTGTTTAATGGTAACGACTCATCAAAGAAATAAATACAAAATTCCTTGACATTTTTGTTAAATAAATGTTAAGACACATAAAACATTAATAACATCAGAACTTATTTAGACAAATTTCACACAGTAAGTGAATTTATAAAAAAGAAAGAAAAATAAAATTAATAAAAAAAATAATGGAAAGTTTATAACTTAACTTGTGGGGCCTTGAAAGTAAAGTCTACATAGGACAAACTGGGAGAAACTCTAAAAAATGTATTTCAGAACATAGGAATAGTTTTGTAAAAAACAAAACAGATCCAACTTGCGCAAATCATGTTATCCAATCAAGTTATAACTGAAATATTTTAGATGTATTATTGTATATAAATAAAAATAAATATAATTAACTTTATTAGAACTTATAGAAACCAACGAATTTTAAAGAAAGGTCTGTTGTTAAATTCAACAATTCTCCTTCTCTTAATCTGTTCTAAAAAATTATGTATCATTACCCAACCCTTATTTTAGTGTAGAATATGGGGTGTTAATTTGAATTAATTTTGTAACCTATAATAAATAGGTACTTCTGCCTGAAGAAGCCTATGTTTGGTAAAACCAAAAGAAACAGACAAAACCAGTTCAATTAAATTGAAGAAGGTTTTCAAAATCATAAGAACGTATAAAGTAACTTATCAAAACCGCCTCCCATCTTATTTGATCTCATCAGTACGCCGTGGGTACTTTCGATAAATCACCAATCAAATATGGAAGATGATCCTTATATTAATGAATTAAAACTAAACATAAATTCTACAGAAGCTTCCATTACGATAAATTAAAAACTCATAAAGGAAGTTTTTTTAAGGTTTACTAACTTCAAACAAACAGACCGACAGAAAAAGTATCCAAACGGCAATTAAGCGAATATGTAGACACGTTTTGTAATTTTTCAATTCATATTCGTAAGATTGCTACCTATTTGAAATGCATGTATCGTAAGTTAAAAAAAACTGTTTTTTAAACTGCGTAGAACTTAAATCAATTATACATTTATTAGCACGTGTTATTATCTATAGGAATGTGGTGAATACATACATCTACGACAGTATGTACGGACGTATACCTTATAGGTGTGTGTGTTGTAGAATGATATGCACCTTAAGCACGCGCAACACAAGATGACATCTTGTTCCTAAACGAGAAAATAATTTCGTCAATACATCCTGAATTCAAAATATAATTAGGAGAAAATTGGTTACATGCTATTTGAATACGCATTTTCATGTAGTAACGCGTGCACTCGGCGGTAGACGGAATTTATTATATACAGAAATAAACTAAAAATTATCATCGTCCTTCGCAGGAAATGTATCAATTTTCAAGGATAATTTAGATTCCTTTTACCTCCTCGCTTTTTTTCAAGTGGGTGGTTAATAAGAAAACAAAAAGAAGCTTTAGGGAAAACGGTTTGTTTTGTAGCAATTTATCAATTTATTATACCCACTTCTCATATTCTTGTATTCTACAATAATAATTAGCAATTAAATTAATTATTTAGCTTTATATAGAATGGAAGCGGTGCTGACAGATCAGTACTGTTTGAAAATAAATAAAAGTAAAACTAAAATACTGGTATGCAAGGGAAGAAAAAGTAGGAAAAGAGTGAATATAAAGATAGGAGACGAAAAAGTGGTTGATTTCAGATACCTAGGAAGTCAGATAAGTCAGGATGGAAGGAGTAGTAGGGATATAAAACAGAGTACAGCGCAGGGTCGTGTCGCCTTTAATGAAAAGAAGTCACTTCTATGCTCGCGAACGGTTAATTAAGAAATATGAAAAAGGTTGTTAAAGGTGTATGTTTGAAGCACGGCGTTGTACGGGTGCGAAACATGGACAATGGACGTGGCGGCAAAGAGAAGGTTAGAAGCGTTCGAAATGTGGTGTTATAGGCGGATGATGAGGATAATGTGGGTGGAAATGGTTAGAAATGAAGAGGTGTTAGAAATAGGAGAACAGAGGACTCTATGGCAGTCAATAAAAAATAGGCGAGATAGGTTGGTAGGACACCTTCTCAGGCATGAAGGTCTAGTTAGAGACATATTAGAGGCAGAAACAGGAGTTAGGAGGGGTAGAGGTAGACCTAGATTAGANACCCGATGGACAGAAACTTTTTTAGATGAATTATTTTATCTTTCGCATTGCAAAATTTAATCATGCTTCAAAAGTTTTTTAATTAAAACATAACTGAAAATACGGGCACGACCAAAGCATGTTTCTGTTACTGTATAACGGATATAAACACATTGGTATGCAATTCTGCACCTTATTACATATACAGAATATTTAGCCATAACAGAAATTTCTTTGTCGACATTTTTTCTTTATGTCCCACGAGCGAAAATGCAATTTGGTGGACGTGTGGCATAGGTAAGCTCTTTTAACTGCGTCTGTTTGAAAATATCACCTGGTTTTCTAAAAGTTCTTCTAAACTAGCCGAAGCCTTACAATGTTTTGAGTAATGCGCAACACACCTAGAAAGCTTCTATTACGTTTATTGGGCTTATATTATTTAGGTATTACTTATTTGAAAATATTACTGAAGGTATTTGTATGAATTTCCCTAATTGTCCAGGCAAATTAGACTGGATAGAAAAGTAGACTAGACCTAATTTTTGCATGTAAATTAGTAAAAAATTACCTACCTACATCATTAACAAACTGCGTATAAGCGTGAGGAATTTTGTTTATATACAATTTAAGATCGCTTTTTCGATATCTTTTTCGTTTTTCTTCTGTAACTTTTTTTCTAATTATTTAATTGAAAATAGTTAAATGAGAACGTTTGTTTAGAATCACTTTTTCGTTAAAGAGGGTGTAATTTTTCTCGATAAATCTTCATTTATTAAAGAAAATTTATCAGTCAGTATGTGTTTTTAAGTAACAATAATTTACTCATATTAATTGTTTTGAAGTTCTGCTAATCATCTTCTTAAAACAATAAACAGTTTTAATTGATTTTACAAAGAACAAAAAGTAATTTGAAAACTAGAGCAGATGGGTTTAGGGAACCATAGTATCATTCGAAATACAATAAAATTCTGTATAAGGCTATGAAATTATATACAGGGTATACCATTTGAAAAAACTGACTTACAATTGTTTGAAGTTAACCAAACCCGCCACTAAATATCTAACACCCTGTATGTAATTAACCCACTTTGAAAACATGGACGGGAAGCTTGAGGGTGTAGTTACCGTTCCTGAGAATATTGTTGCTCCAGCTTTCTACTGTGTATACTTGATATCTTGAAAACGGTAAAGTTTAGAAGTAGAAAAAGATTATAAAAGTCTACCTAAAAATCATAAGTAGAATTCAAAACTGTTATAATATACAGGGTGTTCCATTTAAAATAATGAAGTTGGTGTCAACTTCTGGTATAACCGGAAGTGCTACATAGCTGCCGTTATTTTAATTGAAGAGAGCATACCCACAGCGAGACACCCTGTATATTTGTCCGCTTTAAACAGTTGCATATGCATGATTGCACTTTTACAAGTTTATCGCATAATTAAACTGCCAATTACCCTATGTGCCCAATGAGACACACCACAGTGTTGAATAGTAATTATCTGATTTTACAAAACCAAGTGCACAATGTTCATTATGCAACGGGTATCTGTCTATCATTTGTGAAAATGAATAAAATAATTAATTAGCAACCCGTATGAGTCCGATACAGATCCGTTAACGGGCTGTTAAAACGTAGGACAACGCACATTAAACAGACGTATAAAAAAAAGGTAACATCTGCAGCAGGTCTGGCTATTGTCTACTAAATACACGATGCAATTATACAAATCTAATGCGTGTATTACAGGTACTTTGCAACTGCAACATATAAACAATTATAATCCCAGTTCGTTCACGTAATTGTGTTACCGACTCAAAGAGATTTAAAAAATGATTGACTAAATGTAATTTTTCCGAAAAAAACATGCACAATTGGTGTATTTTAGATGTGTATGTATTAATTAAAATACAATAATTTGTATTTTTATTTAATTCATGATCAATATTAGTAAGGACGGTACAAGGAGAAAATCAAATTTTTATGACAACGTAAAAATTACAATTTTCGATTGTAAATGATGAATTTGCCGTAGAAAAAGTAGAATTTATTAGATAACTTGTAATAATCTCAATTTTGACATGTTTTTTTTTAAAATTATTTCGTTTCTTAATTATTACAATTTAATTTGTAATATCAACTAAAATACCTAGTAAATTTATATCTGCTGGGATTTTATTTTTCCAAATTCGGGTCCAAATTTTAATTTTTATTATTTTCGCTTACAAAGCAACGGGCTAGTGGGATAAATTGTAAATATCGCTTTAATATTTAAGTAAATTTTCCTTTTTCATTTTTTCTATGTACAACTGTAGGGATAGATGTACAGGGGCAAAAGATTAGTATGCTTAGATTCAATTATATAGGGCCAATATTCCAATTACCGACTAATTATAAATTCAATAAAATTATAATGCTTTCTTCATTTTGATAAAATGAAAATGATATAAATATCTATCCTAAACCTTTTTATTGCTTTGTTTCTCCAGTTGCCGAAAATTCCTTGAATTCAAATCAAACAAATCTCAATTTCCAGTACCAATTTGTAATCATGATAATTGTAACTAAAGTATCATGTACCAAGAACATTTTGGCAATATTCTTAATAGACAAATGATGTGTATTTACTACGCCGGAATTTATTAAATTCCAACGTCAGTATATACAATACATTAATTCGTGATCGGAAATTAAAAACAATCGATTTCTGCTATTATTCAAACAATATATCATCATCATTATTATTGTAGCTATTTGCGTGGCATGATACTATCCAATGTAGATGTTTTGAAAGTTTAAATTTTGAAGAAAGAAATTATAAATCGAAATTTTTTTTCTTTATATTTGACGACCTTTTTCGAATTTGTTAGATATTTTTCATATAATTGATATACTTAAGGCTGATTTTATAGAGAATTTATTTTTCTTCAAATGTTTTTTTAAGCATGAATATTGTATATTACTGTAACTCAATCAAATGCAAATCTGGTTAAGTCATTGTTTATGTAAAATTCTGGACGATCATCAATACCTAGATAACTATAAGTACCTCCTGTTGACTTAGTATCTTCATAAATAAAACATTTAAACCCAAATTTTCAAATAAAAGCGTTTAAAAATTTAAAACGCGTTATGCCAGTTAGAGCCAGAAGCGCGTTTTGTTTTTTTTTTTTTTAAATTTCTATAAGGAATTTTTGGGTTTTATTGTATTATTTAGTTCAATTTCACAGAACTCCATTTAATTATTTTCTTGTACTAGATTCAAATTTGCCTTGTAGCGTTAGTAAAAGAAAAAGTCTAAAAACTATGGATAATTAGCTATTAATCTGTCCGAAAATATATTTTGTAAATCTTATTTATTAAGAAAATTAAGTTCAAATTCTCTGTACTCATGAACTAGAAGAGGGAAGGCAGCTACCTCGTTTGCCTCATTAACTAGTCCTTGCAATTTTGTACGAATTCTTAATCAAAATATCCTTGAATCAAGAACATCTAATTATTCGTAATTTATATTTAGAAATTGACATTGGGGTAATTTTGTGGTGGGGTCGAAAGGGTGGAAGCGCATGAGGTGAAAATAAAAAATTGGAAATTTGAAAAAAAAGTAGCACAATCTACCCAACCGCTACTAAACCTAACCTAATGCAGGATAAGTATATTTTTTAAGTAATTTTGTCTGCAGGCCCATAAAAAAATAAGTTTATAAGTAAAAATAAGGAAATTCATGGACAATGCAGAAAATAAAATAAAATTCAAATACAACCTCAAAAAAAAAAAAAAAGTTTGTGTGCGGCATTAACCTACATTATATACGATGTAATCCATATTAATTATACGAAACTAATTTCTACGATTGCGCTAGATATATGGTCTGACTTTTCAATCCAATTTGCTAATTTATTGTGTAAAAATCTGACGTCACGTTAGTGTCATCGTGGACCAAAAAAGAACGAATCTCTTCGCAATTTACACAAACACATTTGTTTGCAATTAAATTGTGCGACTTGGTCGGATTGAAAATGCGATATTAATTACACTTACTTACACGAATCAATAAAGAACTGACAATAGTTATAATTTACCACTTGATGATGCTAAAAATAGACGTTTTTATGACCTTTCTAATGCAGGGCAGTGACGAAAAATCAAACAAAGTATTTTAATGTACTGTTTGACTTTTGTTTTTTTTTTCGTGTCATGGACAACAGTGATATAGGATGAAATCGGTGTCGCAAATCATAAAAAAAGGTCTTTAAACTCAGTCAGTCTAAACTAAAGTTTAACCGTCAGTTTCACTATAAATTTCACTTTCATTTTCTAAATTGATAATTAAGTTTTCTGAAGTTAATTCATTTATACATAAAATACCGCTACGTGTTTTTTTTTTGCATTTTCAGAGCCCGATGTCCGTATTGTTTAGATGTAAAAGAATTAAAAAATGTACCTACTAAGGGCCAATAGGCTAATTCTGTTAAGTTGTACTACATTTCATTTCTACGTTTTCTATTCGTGATAATACAAAATTTTAAATTTATGTAGTTAATAATCTTCCATTAAAAGCCCTGTGACAGACTAGCAGTTAGGATTCACTAAATAATTCTTTAATGTACCCAGTTCTTCCACCAAATTTCAAAATTTTAATTTATTTATAAAAAATACGAATTTCTGTCTGTAATAATTGTAAACACTCATAGCATTCGTTAAAGCAAATTATTTTGACATTTACAATTATTTTCAATTTGAATCATTTCTATTATCTGAAACATTGTTAACATCTTAGCCAACTTTTTACCATCAACTTCTTTGATAGAACTTAGTTTATAACAACATACTATTAACATCTTTAGAGTTCCATCCGTCCGAATGAAAAACGGAACCCTTATAGAATGACTCGTGTGTGTCTGTCTGTCCGTTTTTATAGTGAAAATGTTGAAGTTATTCAACCCGTTGGAGACGCAAAAATATTTTCCAAACGAATTTTGAGAACAAAAATTTATATCCGGTAATAAACTTTTATGATATTTTAGATTCATTTAAATTCAAATTTACTTTTTCTAAACTTTTTATAATTGCTCGGACCTTGTATACGTTCACGAAATAAATTAGAGACGACACAATAGGCGAAATCGTCTTTTTTGCCTCGACACAATTTAATTTATGCATATTCACCATCTTGGTGGTCCCTCCAATAACGAATGATGTTCAATGTAGTCAATGAATCGCAAAGACAGCACGTCTGCATATCAAGCGAGCAATAACAATAGCAAAAAAAAAAGACGAGCTAGTGACGCAACGCGTTAAAATAAATCTCAATCGCGTATCAATTAAATGTCTATGACAGTCCGGGCAACAAGTGGTCGACTGCCCGTCGTCGGTTAGTCACCAATCATCGTCAGGGGCACGCGGTTAATTGATATGTCGAACGCGATTTTGTTACCGACCGAATCGAAGGTGGATCGATGCTATGGTGCATGGATACAATAATTACATGCAAGGAACGGAGTAGTTACAACACTTTTTTGCATTATTGTCTTTGGACACATTTGGACTTACGTACGCGAAACATATACAGGATGTTTCGTAAGCAGTTTCAGATAACTAAATAAATCTCACAAAAAAAAACATAAAAAGAATCTGTAAAGAAGGTGAGAGTATTAGGGGTACAACCAACATAAGGATTTAAGGCGAAAAACTAGGAGTCATATACATGTACTTGTCGACTTTACCAATCAACAGCAGTGATTATGAATATAACGTTTTTTTGTTAAATATAAATAAAAATTAATTATAAAAATTAAAAAGGTAAAAACCTAATTTTCGGGCTCGGGATAGGTCGTTTGTCTTAATTTATATTTCTTATTGAAAATTATACTAAATTAAGAGAGAGGGTGAAGACACTAGTTT
>NW_020439112.1:1822099-1827932 GCF_000699045.2 Agrilus planipennis
GCAGAAATAAATTTACTAGGTATTTTAGTTGATATTACAAATTTAATTGTAATAATTAAAAAACTTGAAATAATCTTTAAGGAAACATGTCAAAATTGAGACTATTACAAGTTACCTAATAAATTCTGCTATTTCTATGACAAATTAAATCATTTACAATCGAAAATTGTAATTTTTACGTTGAAAACTTTCACTTAATTTTTTTAAGTTTCGACCTACAAGGCTATCTTCAGGATTAATGAATTAATCTTTCTTCTGAAGATGGCCTTGTAGGTCGAAACTTGTTAGGAATTTAATAAAAATATCATTATGATCAACTTTCACATAGTAGAGGCCAACTCTATCAATTTTCTCAAGAATTTTTACGTTGTCATAAAAATTTAGTTTTTTCGGTGTAGAAGATTATAATAAAAGAAAGTGAAGTACTTGTATGATTCTTAAATAGTACCAGTGCGAAGCTATAACAGATTTCACGCTTGTCATAAATTTCAAACAAATGGACAGACCGATAGGAGTTTACGAAATTAAAACAGTATATTACTCACTAAGAGTGTAAGACATTTCTTTCCGGATGTAAAATGCCACGCAAAAGATGATAAAATCCTTTCCTGTTAAGGACTAAATGCGACTTCTTATCTTTTTAAATATGGAAAAACCATCGTACTTTCGATGGTAAAAGAATCGTTTTATTTTGCAGTATAATTGCATATTTATTCAACCTCAACTTAGATACCTAACGAACCAAATTTATTTCATATTGATGTGCCTCTGCGAATATTTCAAAATATTTTGAGCGAGCCTTTCCTTTTTCAAGAAATGTTATTAGGCATAATTAATGACAAATTATTAATTACGTCGCATACCTGAAAATATTATTTTCGTAAGGAAAAGAAAACTAATTTTTTAACAGATAACCGCTGCATACAGAAACGCGCGCTAAAATATTAATGTTAATTAAGCAATCAGTGTAGTAGTTATTATTTACATTCAAGATTAATTCGCAAAAATACAGTTAATAATATTAATCTTCGTTTGCAAATCATTAATCAGAATTTTCACTTCTTATGTTTCACGCTTTTTTTTATATTCTAAAAATGAATTGTGGTTTTCACATGAAGAGTACATTGCCCTAAAAATATTTTTGTTACATTCTTCAAATCTAAGCGATTAATACAGTCATTAATTTACTTAGTAAACCATTTGCATCAAAATTAAACGATTTTTCAAACAGGATGACCCAGAATATAGTGTCAGATCAAAACAAGATCTCAAAGAGTATTAGGGTTGCAATCCATTGCGTTATAGGAGTTAAGAGAAGAATTTCAATGAAATTTTACAAATATGGATTAATTCGCTTTATACTAAAAAAAACATATGTCAAAAATTTAGGGATTTACCATCTACGATAATAGATTAGTTATGAGTAAAAAATTAGGGCCAATATGGGTTGTACGGTCTTATTTTTAATGTACAACAAACATCAACGTTTAGCCTCTTCTTGTAATCCTTTTTCAAAGTAGGTTCTTTAGTTAACCAAAAAATTTTTGTTACATTCTTCAAATCTAAGCGATTAATATAGACACTAATTTACTTAATAAACCATTTGCATCTAAATTAAACGATTTTTCAAATAGGTTGACCCAGAATATAGTGTCAGATCAAAACAAGATCTCAAAGGCTATTAGGGGCGTAATCCACTGTGTTATAAGAATTAAGAGAAGAATTTCAAAAAAAAAAAAAAACTTTGGGTGTTTCATTCCCACCAGCCAGTAATGCTGGTGAGCGGGCAGTCCCTCCGGACTATGCCGGAAGGTAAGGCGGAAGGCCCTCTTCAGCCTGCTTTCAGGAATCGTGGGAATGGGTGGGTGGTGGTTCGGGTGAGAAAGATAAGACGGACGAAATGAAGACAGAAGAGANGCTGCATCAAGTGCTTGTTTGATGCTTGGTGGAGGGACAGGATCGTCTTCTTCAACAACGTACACAGCTGCAGTTCTTATCTATTTCGGCAACTTAGAAAGTACTGCTTAATGATTTATAATGTCGCATGGTTGTCGTTAAATAGAGTGAGCGTGACGCTATATAGAGTGTAATATTGCATAGAAAACAATGTAAACCAACCAAAGTCAAGTTTTAAGGAGTTTGTCGTTAAATCGAGTGACGTTATAAAGAGTTTACACTGTATATGAAAAGAGTCAGTTTTGTCCACTGCACGCAGACTTCGCCTTCCGAAATTGACCCGACTCGACTGTGCGCTGTACACGTTATTTTGAAACTAGGTACCTACTTATACCTTTTACTATTTTATCATCGTCAGATTTCTAGAAGATTACTTAATATGGGCATACCTTTCGACGCAAGTTAGTTACATACTGTAGCTTTAGCACATTCTATTTGATTGATTGCCTATATCTTTTGCTATAATCGTATCTCACGTGAACACCTGGCAGCTTTTTTTTCCTATTCGATGACTCACACGCAAGCCTGATACAATTTCTTCTGACACGGTAATATGTCAGAAGTTTGCTTCTAGAATTCTACAATCCGAATTAATTATTGAGTCAAGTTGCAGGATGAAAATAATTTTTCATTACGTAACTGTCCCATGTTTTATGCATGTCATCTTGTCATCATAATAGACGCTGTCATCATTAAGTATTTTCCGATTATTATTTATATGAGATAGATACATATACAATAATTGATGTTTGAATGGAATATTAATGGGGTTATTTGCACATACACATGAATTGTAAAAATTAACTGGAGTTAGTTACAACGTTAGATCATCTAAAATACATTCAAATGTTTATATGACTTAGGGAAGCTTCCCTTATGAGATGAAGGGAACAGGAAAAGCCTCTGGAGAGAGAGATAGACGTGTGAAGTATATCTTTACTGTTTTATGTATATCACCCATTTGCTCATCATCTTTGAATTCACTGTTAAATCACGCTTTATTTGTTTAGATTTCGCTATTTTCACAGATTTTTAAGTGTAGGTACAACGATTTCTATTTATTTTTAAACTTTTTTTGGAGCCACGTTCAGACTCATGAATGTAAATGTTATCTTATTAGTCAGTTAACTAATTTCGAAAAGGATTCGAGTGTCTAGCGTGGTTGTTCTTGCAGCCATAAAAAAAATATCTCGGTAAACACTGAAGACAGTGAAAAATATAAAAAAAAAAAAAACTGAGTAATTTCCAAACTAGGTATCAAAAACCGCTTATATTAGCGTAGTATGACCAGCTTTAGAAGGAGAAAGAACCTACTTTTCTAAACAACATTTTCAGCAATTTATTTAGAAATGGCAGACGTAAAATTTCAGAATTATTATTCTTGAGTTATATTCATCATAAGGTCGTTAGTCCTAAAACTGGTTGGACACGCACCTCCACTCTTTCCTATCCTGAGCTAATCTTCGCATTTCCTTAAAACTAGAACAACGCACATCCTTAACTATTTGCGAACAGTAATCTAATCTAGCTGTACCTCTACCCCTCCTAACTTCCGTCTTTGACTAGACCTTCATGCCTGAGAAAGTGTCCTACCAACCTATCTCGCCTATTTTTTATTGACTTCCATAGAGTCCTCTGTTCTCCTATTCTTTGTAATACCTCTCCCTTCTCTATCATCTTCATCATTCGCCTGTAACACCACATTTCGAGCGTTTCTAACCTTTCCTTTTCCGCCATGCCCACTGGGTCCATGTTTCGCACCCGTACAGCGTCGCGCTCCAAACATACACCTTTAACAACTTTTTTCGAATTTCTAAATTAACCGTTCGCGAGCATAGAAGTGACTTCTTTTTATTAAAGGCGACACGACCCTGCGCTATCNCAAGGCATAATGGTCATGATTAAGGCGGACTTTCTTGCTACCAGCTATTGCTGCTGCATTAAGCAGAGAAGATAGAATAATGGAGAATGAACGACCTTCAAAAGAGTGTCCCAGAACTACCAAATCAGTCGTAATATCAAAAAAATTGTTGGTCATGATTAAGGCATAATTACTTGGAATCAACTGCTCCTACGTGGAGCGTGGGAGTTAGAATAATGGAAAATGAACGCGCCAGAAAAAAATGTTCCAGAAATTTGGACAAATAGTGAGGCGCTATGCTCGCAGTGTTGCCTTAATATCTCCATAATTTAATATTATTAGGGCGGGCTTTTTTGCTATTAGCTGCTGTTACAACTGCTTGGGGACAACATAGTGCCGTCAGCATTATCTGTAATGTCTATAAACATATGTCGTTCGTTCTCCTCTATTCTGTTGTCCACTAGCTGTCCCGGCAAACTTCGTACTGCCTCAATCGATAAATAAAAGAAAATAATCTGAAAGATAGTTAACAACTTTCATATTTATTCACCTTTTAAACCTTCTCTGGACTTCCACAAATAATTCAAGACCAAAATTAGCCAAATTGGTCCATCCGTTCTCGAGTTTTAGCGAGACTAACGAACAGCAATTCATTTCTATATATATAGATAATTTAATTATTATTTAGTTTTTGCGTGTTAACAAGCCTCTCTAACTATTAACACTATTAAAAATTTTTTAGCGGTTTGAGAATTTAAAAAATACAGTAGAACTCGTTTATAGCGCCCCCAGAGAGACCGTCGATATTTTGTCGTAATAACCGATTGACGTTATTAACAGAAGTTTGCACGGTACGAATTTACAAGACACTTTATATCCGATTTTATTGTCGTTATAACCGAGATTTTTTAGCGTTGGTTTGAATGGTAAATTTCAGGACTATTAAAACTTACGTTACATCAGAGCGTAATTTCAATTGCAATTCCACAGTGCGTACAAAGACTTTTGGGCGTCGAATTCCATATAGTGGAATATTTGGTAATAAGCCTTATTTACACATATATACTAGACACTCTAGCGTAACTATAACACGTATTTAAAAGTTTTATCCGATTCTTCAAAGCTTTTTACGTTTCGGCCGGTTAGGATTCTCAGAATTCCCTTTACAGAAAAAAAAAACAATCGACAAAATTCCAGGTTGAAAATGACGTAACCTTTCTGCTTCCTAATTTAACGACGAACGGGTTTCATCCTCGATTAAAATAAAACCATGATGCGGAAATGGACAGTTGTTCTTCAAATTCTAAGTCTGGTTTCTTTATTTAATTTCTGAGAATCGGCGGGCGAAGTCGAATTTTAATTTAAGATGCATATACAGGATGTACAATGCTTAATTACTTACTTATTTAACGAAAAATAGAAACGAATTTGGTTTCTTTACTTTATTCAAGACATGTTTGGGTCCCATAATTTTCAAATGAATTAAGACAACGATTTGAAATTCTTACATAAAATGTAAATGATTGGCAAGGCTACAAAAATCATATTTATATTCATCATCATAAGGTCGTCAGTCTTAAGACTGGATGGACACGTACCTCCACTCTTTTCTATCTTCAGCTAATCTTCGCATTTTCCTAAAACTAAAACAAGGCACATGCTTAACTATTTGGGAACAGTAATCCAATGTAGGTCTACTTCTACCTCTCCTACCTTCCCGTTTCTGACTCTAATATATCTCTGACTAGACCATCACGCCTGAGAAGGTGTCCTACCAACCTATCTCGCCCATATCTTATTGACTTCCATAGAGTCCTCTGTTCTCCTATTCTTTCTAATACCTCTTCATTTCTAACCTTCTCTATCCACGGTATCCTCATCATTCACCTGTAACACCACATTTCGAACGCTTCTTGGAAGTTTACTGAACTTGGTCAATAAATTTTATTTCAAATTCAAATACATAGTTTTAGGTTATTATCGAATTAAAATCAGATTTCTCACCCAAGAGAACCT
>NW_020439112.1:1828682-1840228 GCF_000699045.2 Agrilus planipennis
ACTTCGTACTGCCTCAATCGATAAATAAAAGAAAATAATCTGAAAGATAGTTAACAACTTTCATATTTATTCACCTTTTAAACCTTCTCTGGACTTCCACAAATAATTCAAGACCAAAATTAGCCAAATTGGTCCATCCGTTCTCGAGTTTTAGCGAGACTAACGAACAGCAATTCATTTCTATATATATAGATAATTTAATTATTATTTAGTTTTAGCGTGTTAACAAGCCTCTCTAACTATTAACACTATTAAAAATTTTTTAGCGGTTTGAGAATTTAAAAAATACAGTAGAACTCGTTTATAGCGCCCCCAGAGAGACCGTCGATATTTTGTCGTAATAACCGATTGACATTATTAACAGAAGTTTGCACGGTACGAATTTACAAGACACTTTATATCCGATTTTATTGTCGTTATAACCGAGATTTTTTAGCGTTGGTTTGAATGGTAAATTTCAGGACTATTAAAACTTACGTTACATCAGAGCGTAATTTCAATTGCAATTCCACAGTGCGTACAAAGACTTTTGGGCGTCGAATTCCATATAGTGGAATATTTGGTAATAAGCCTTATTTACACATATATACTAGACACTCTAGCGTAACTATAACACGTATTTAAAAGTTTTATCCGATTCTTCAAAGCTTTTTACGTTTCGGCCGGTTAGGATTCTCAGAATTCCCTTTACAGAAAAAAAAAACAATCGACAAAATTCCAGGTTGAAAATGACGTAACCTTTCTGCTTCCTAATTTAACGACGAACGGGTTTCATCCTCGATTAAAATAAAAACATGATGCGGAAATGGACAGTTGTTCTTCAAATTCTAAGTCTGGTTTCTTTATTTAATTTCTGAGAAACTGCGGGCGAAGTCGAATTTTAATTTAAGATGCATATACAGGACGTACAATGCTTAATTACTTACTTATTTAACGAAAAATAGAAACGAATTTGGTTTTTTACTTTATTCAAGACATGTTTGGGTCCTATAATTTTCAAATGAATTAAGACAACGATTTGAAATTCTTACATAAAATGTAAATGATTGGCAAGGCCACAAAAATCATATTTATATTCATCATCATAAGGTCGTCAGTCTTAAGACTGGATGGACACGTACCTCCACTCTTTTCTATCTTCAGCTAATTTTCGCATTTTCCTAAAACTAAAACAAGGCACATGCTTAACTATTTGGGAACAGTAATCCAATGTAGGTCTACTTCTACCTCTCCTACCTTCCCGTTTCTGACTCTAATATATCTCTGACTAGACCATCACGCCTGAGAAGTTGTCCTACCAACCTATCTCGCCCATTTTTTATTGACTTCCATAGTCCTCTGTTCTCCTATTCTTTCTTATACCTCTTCATTTCTAACCTTCTCTATCCACGGTATCCTCATCATTCGTATGTAACACCACATTTCGAACACTTCTAACCTTTTCTTTTCCGCCTCGCCCACTGTCCATGTTTCGCACCCCTTCAGAGCCAGGCTCCAAACATACACCTTTAACAATCTTTTTCGAATTTCTAAATTAACCATTCGCGAGCTAGAAGTGACTTCTTTTTATTGAAGGCGATACGAATCTGCTCTATCCTCTGCTTTATATCCTTACTACTCCTTCCGCCCAGCCTTACAAAAAATTGAAAATGTATTTTCACATTAATATTTGGTAAAACTTCTCCTGAACTATGACAAGTTGATGAGATGATTGCAGCGACTAATAATTTTTTCCCACTGGATACTAGAGATGACCAGATTGCACCCAACGATGATTTGTCCTATTTAAATTATAGAATTTTCAGAAAATGAAAAGGAGATGTCTACGTATTGCAAGGAATTTTCAGAACTTTGCCCCTATATTTTAAGGACTTTCCTTATTTAATTCTACCTGCTTTCCGAATGACTCAATCTCGGTCGTCTTTGAGTTAAATTCTAATGCATTTTTTAGACAATATTCCGAAAATTATAGGGGATATTGTATAATATTAAAGAAACGCAGACAATCCAATTTTCGTCTAGAACACCAGAATTACATGCAATTTTAAACAAACTGTGTATCGAGTACATAAATTGTGTAATCACAAATTTCCATATTATAATTAAAACCTTCACTAAATTAATGGTGTTTTAATTAATCCTTGTGCGAAATATTTCGTATATCTTTTAAAGTTTCGTTATACATATCCCTATTTGATTTTAATTACGGATTCATGTACGACGTTCCGTTTAACAGATAACCTAAAAGGGTGCCCCAAAATAACTGTTTCCAATTTATTACACATATGTATACATGTTATACACTTATACCATGCATATATTGGAGTGGTATATGGTCAAGTCTCAATACGAATCTGAAACCTTTATAATGAAATGGATCTAAAGGTAATAAAATTAAGTAGCAATTACAACTGGATTCCTCCGATAGGATCATTTTAATATCATGTATAACGAGGATTAAAGTAGGAACCGACGGTCGATGGTCAATTTACTAAAAACGTTTTCTCACGGTGTGATGATGTCTATGGTAAAAACATTTCGGCAGCAGTTAAAAGCGAAATGCTGATGGTTGAAGTGGCCGTTCATAAAAAGTTAATTCGAATATGGTTTTCTAAGAACGACTCCAGATTATCAAAAATGTATTATATACAGGGCGTAGCATGACGACACCTCGGTCAATTGGGAATTGTTTTATCTATTAANTAGCCATAACACAGTTTATCTTCATGGGGCAAAAAAGGTGTCATCTGGCACAGAATGATTTGTCATTAATTAATACAATTATTCAAAAATCAAAAACTCACATTTTTTTTTAACAAAATAAACAAAAGGGGACTGAGGCAATCATGTATAAATTTACTGAATTTCTTTTATTATCCAGATCAATAATCCCCCGCACTACTTAAATCAGTTTTGATGGAAGTTTACCGGAACTCTCCCCCTTCACTTTTAGAACTCTCGTAATTAATGTGGTAGATATCTCTTTTTTCGTGTTTTTTGGTTACTGTAGTTCATCATCAACATCATAAGATCGTCAGTGGTTGGACACGCACCTCCACTCTTTCCTATCCTGAGCTAATCTTTGCATTTCCCTAAAACTAAAACATCCCAAATCCTTAACTATTTCCGAACAGGTCGGTCTACCTCTACATCTCTTAACTCCTGTTTCTACCTCTAACATGTCTCTGACCAGACCTACCAAGCTCTATCCTCTGCTTTATATCCCTACTACTCCTTCCATCCTTGACTTATCTGATCCCAGATACCTAAAATCGGCCACTTTTTCTAATTCTTCGTCACCTATCTTTATATTCGCTCTTTCCCTACTTATTCTTCCCTTGCATACCAGTATTTTAGTTTTACTTTTGTTTATTTTCATACAATACTATTTTGTCAATACCGCATCCGTTTTATTTAAAGCTATCTCTAACTCGTCCTTGTTAGCTGCTAATAGATACAGCTATATCATGTGCAAATCTAAACATACTAATCTTTTACCCCTGTATATCTATCCCTACAGTTGCCCTGTCTTTAATGATGTTGATCGCGTCTTCGATGTATAGATTAAAAACTAGCGGTGACAGTGTGCATCCCTGTCTGACTCCCTTCCTAATATTTACTTCTCTGCGTTGCAGGCCCAGCTCTATAACTGCCTGTTGCCCTTTATACAAACTAAGTATTACTCTTCTATCTCTGTAACTCATCCCTACATTTTTAAGTATATTTAACATCTTGTCCCATTTAACAATGTAAAAAGCTTTTTTTAATTCTTGTTACCCGTAAAGCCAGGATAGCCTCCCACGTTTTGCTAGATTTTCTATAATTGCATTCACTTCTGGAAAAATATAACATAATTTACGCAATTTCATACGTAAACCCTTGAAGCGTGTATTATACATGAAAAATGATAACTGTGATGCCACAATATGCTACAGGAGATATCAGAGACGTTTAGTATTCGTTACCTAATTTAATTTAAATCAGGATAAATAATCACAATGACTAGTATTACATAAAAAAATANCTGTGTATCGAGTACATAAATTGTGTAATCACAAATTTCCATATTATAATTAAAACCTTCACTAAATTAATGGTGTTTTAATTAATCCTTGTGCGAAATATTTCGTATATCTTTTAAAGTTTCGTTATACATATCCCTATTTGATTTTAATTACGGATTCATGTACGACGTTCCGTTTAACAGATAACCTAAAAGGGTGCCCCAAAATAACTGTTTCCAATTTATTACACATATGTATACATGTTATACACTTATACCATGCATATATTGGAGTGGTATATGGTCAAGTCTCAATACGAATCTGAAACCTTTATAATGAAATGGATCTAAAGGTAATAAAATTAAGTAGCAATTACAACTGGATTCCTCCGATAGGATCATTTT
Organism: Agrilus planipennis; assembly: GCF_000699045.2. Classification (NCBI taxonomy): domain Eukaryota; kingdom Metazoa; phylum Arthropoda; class Insecta; order Coleoptera; family Buprestidae; genus Agrilus; species Agrilus planipennis. The sequence goes on from NW_020439112.1 coordinate 1,833,091, forward strand.
AATATCATGTATAACGAGGATTAAAGTAGGAACCGACGGTCGATGGTCAATTTACTAAAAACGTTTTCTCACGGTGTGATGATGTCTATGGTAAAAACATTTCGGCAGCAGTTAAAAGCGAAATGCTGATGGTTGAAGTGGCCGTTCATAAAAAGTTAATTCGAATATGGTTTTCTAAGAACGACTCCAGATTATCAAAAATGTATTATATACAGGGCGTAGCAAGACACCTAATAAATTCTGCTATTTCTATGACAAATTAAATCATTTACAATCGAAAATTGTAATTTTTACGTTGAAAACTTTCACTTAATTTTTTTAAGTTTCGACCTACAAGGCTATCTTCAGGATTAATGAATTAATCTTTCTTCTGAAGATGGCCTTGTAGGTCGAAACTTGTTAGGAATTTAATAAAAATATCATTATGATCAACTTTCACATAGTAGAGGCCAACTCTATCAATTTTCTCAAGAATTTTTACGTTGTCATAAAAATTTAGTTTTTTCGGTGTAGAAGATTATAATAAAAGAAAGTGAAGTACTTGTATGATTCTTAAATAGTACCAGTGCGAAGCTATAACAGATTTCACGCTTGTCATAAATTTCAAACAAATGGACAGACCGATAGGAGTTTACGAAATTAAAACAGTATATTACTCACTAAGAGTGTAAGACATTTCTTTCCGGATGTAAAATGCCACGCAAAAGATGATAAAATCCTTTCCTGTTAAGGACTAAATGCGACTTCTTATCTTTTTAAATATGGAAAAACCATCGTACTTTCGATGGTAAAAGAATCGTTTTATTTTGCAGTATAATTGCATATTTATTCAACCTCAACTTAGATACCTAACGAACCAAATTTATTTCATATTGATGTGCCTCTGCGAATATTTCAAAATATTTTGAGCGAGCCTTTCCTTTTTCAAGAAATGTTATTAGGCATAATTAATGACAAATTATTAATTACGTCGCATACCTGAAAATATTATTTTCGTAAGGAAAAGAAAACTAATTTTTTAACAGATAACCGCTGCATACAGAAACGCGCGCTAAAATATTAATGTTAATTAAGCAATCAGTGTAGTAGTTATTATTTACATTCAAGATTAATTCGCAAAAATACAGTTAATAATATTAATCTTCGTTTGCAAATCATTAATCAGAATTTTCACTTCTTATGTTTCACGCTTTTTTTTATATTCTAAAAATGAATTGTGGTTTTCACATGAAGAGTACATTGCCCTAAAAATATTTTTGTTACATTCTTCAAATCTAAGCGATTAATACAGTCATTAATTTACTTAGTAAACCATTTGCATCAAAATTAAACGATTTTTCAAACAGGATGACCCAGAATATAGTGTCAGATCAAAACAAGATCTCAAAGAGTATTAGGGTTGCAATCCATTGCGTTATAGGAGTTAAGAGAAGAATTTCAATGAAATTTTACAAATATGGATTAATTCGCTTTATACTAAAAAAAACATATGTCAAAAATTTAGGGATTTACCATCTACGATAATAGATTAGTTATGAGTAAAAAATTAGGGCCAATATGGGTTGTACGGTCTTATTTTTAATGTACAACAAACATCAACGTTTAGCCTCTTCTTGTAATCCTTTTTCAAAGTAGGTTCTTTAGTTAACCAAAAAATTTTTGTTACATTCTTCAAATCTAAGCGATTAATATAGACACTAATTTACTTAATAAACCATTTGCATCTAAATTAAACGATTTTTCAAATAGGTTGACCCAGAATATAGNCGTGGACCGAACTTGCTTCTGATAAGGAGAGTAATTCTTGGTCAGTAATTTCTGGACCAGTTAACTTCTTCGCAACGTCTCCCTTTACTCCTGTTCCTGCTTCTAATATGCCCCTTAACTATCTCTTCACGCGTATTGACTTCCATGGTGCCTTTGCATAGTTCACTTAAAAAAAAAGGATAGTCCTGGAGATATTACGCCTCACGTGATTGGCCAATTCTCTAATAACTGACATTTTTGCAAAGAATGTGAAAGTAGTTGAAGATAAACAAGTGAAGTGGCTACAAGACCATCTAATCTCTACTATGTGTAATGCGTTAGGGAGCGCGTTCGGTGTTTGTAAGACACAGTGAGAAAGCTGACCATTACAATGTACTTATTTGCATAAGAATTATTTGTTGTAGTAACATGTGTATGATGTACAGAAAAATTCTTTTTACATGCGTGGTGTAGCAGCACCGTGCGATCTTGAATAACTCCAAGCCCATTGAAGTGCTTGGCATTCCTCAATTGGATGAAAGTAGTTCGTGAAGTGCAAAAAAATGATCAGCACGATACAACCAAACCGTTCCATCATTTAAATTACTTCTTGGAGGTTGAAACATATTTAAATATTTTTACAAATACTTGCGAAAAGTACTTCTTCTTTCAGTCGTGTTTGGTTTCATAAATATTACGTATAAAGTGTCACAATTGACTTAAAGTTTTGCCTTTATCATTGTCCCTTGTTAATCAATAAAAATAAAATCTACTGTTTTACAGTTTAGATTACTTTAGAATTTAAACAAAATGTATTAAAGTATTAAATCTTTGAATTAAGCTACAATAACTTAGGAGCTAACAAAAGTACTTTTACCAGATAAGTCTACCAAGAAATAAAAGTAAAACAAAAATACTGGTATGCAAGGGAAGAACAAGTAGGGAAAGAGCGAATATAAAGATAGGAGACGAAAGATTAAAAGAAGTGGCTGGTAGATATCTAGGAAGTCAGATAAGTCAGGATGGAAGGAGTAGTAGGGATATAAAGCAGAGGATAGTACAGGGTCGAGTTGCCTTCAATAAAAAAGAAGTCACTTCTATGCTTGTGTACGGTTAATTTAGAAATTCGAAAAAGATTGTTAAAGATATGTTTGGAGCGCGGCGCTGTCCGAGTGCGAAACATGGACAGTGGACGCGGCGGAAAAGAAAAGGTGAAGATACCGTGGATAGGGAAGGTTAGAAATGAAGAGGTATTAAAAAGAACAGGAAAACATAGGACTCTGTGGAAGTCAATAAAAAATAGGCGAGATAGATTGGTAGGACAACTTTTCATGCATGAAGGTCTAGTCAGAGACATATTACAGGTAGAAACAGGTGTTAGGATGAGTAGAGATAGACCTAGATTAGATTACTGTTCCCAAATAGTTAAGCATGTGGGATGTTCTAGTTTTAAGGAAATGCGAAGATTAGCTCAGGATAAGAAGAAGTGGAGGTGCGTGTTCAACCAGTCTTAGGAATGACAACCTAATGATGATGATTACTTAGTATCTAGAAAGAGAAATCGTCGACTTTTCGGAAAAGTTGAATTAAGTGTTTAAATATTACTAATATCCATAGAGTGGTTCACGATAATGTAATGGTCAGCTACACTACTAATTGAAGCTTCTTTTTTGTTTTATAGCAGACCCATTTTTTACAATTGTCCTACTATATGTAAGGCAAGTCCTTGAATTATGGAGTACAATTCAAATCAGTTTTTCTCTGACATTTAGAATTTTTTATTTTGATTTTGATGAAAATAAAAAACACTTAAAAATCATCACTGCATACACTTAATTGTTAAACGTGGATTTTTAAGTAGCTTTTTATATTAATACTTCATCATTATTTGTTCATGATTTACTGCACTGAAGAAAATGATTAATTTTTTAATCAACCTAGAGCGTTAATTACGTAGGTATATTAGTTTTTATCGATATTGCAATATTATAAAGGCAAAAAATTTCTTTAATACAGTACGATTTTTTTGGTAATCTTTTAGCAAGGTTACTACGTTAATTTTTTGTATTCCTGATAACAATTTCACCATCATATTGACAAAAAATATATAATAAATTAGAAAGCAGATAATTAATCGTGAGTACATTACGAGGTCTAACGTATAAATTTTCCGTGTTGTATTGTAGGTATAAATTTTCCTGTTAGAATCAAATGTTTTTACATAATATTGTAAATATGTTTTTCTTCAACCATTGTATTTGGTTCAACATGACGAAATCGGCCGCATACATTAAGTGGATAATTGCATTAATTATTTATATTCAGTGATTTTACATGCTTGTCCAGAACAGAATGTAAGTGAATCACTTTTTACGTAATGGATCAACAACTGGAATTATTGCATGTTGGAAATTTACAAATTAGACGCACTTGTTGAATGAATAAAGGGCTTCTATATGGATTTTCCGAATCGTCATGCCTTCTTATACACTGAAACTATGTGCAAATATGTTTGCATTAATAGAGGTACCTAGAATTTGTATGTCTTATCTAAGATCTTTGATCAATATTCATTAAGCGCTTTCTGTAATTAAAAATGATAGTCTTAAACAAGGTATATCAGTATAAAGATCAGTAAATTCCTGTAAAAAATATGTAAATAAATGAAGAACTTAAGTTTGAGGATCCGGACCCGAAAAGCCCGGCTGGATTTTAATTGCGAACTCGGTTACAAACAAAACGGTAGATAATCTTTTAAAAATTCGGTTATGAATCTTCACTGATCAACAAAGTTTTATTTTTATTTGGGCAATTTTCGTAGTAATATTCACGTATGTAAGGGTGATCTAAAAAACAAGATATTGTACAAGGAATATTTTTTCTACACATCATCGTAAACGGTTAATTTAGAAATTCGAAAAAGGTTATTAAAAGTGTATGTTTCGAGCGCTGTACGGGTGCGAAACATGGACAGTGGGCGCGGCGGAAAAGAAAAGGTTAGAAGCGTTCGAAATGTGGTGTTACAGGCGAATGATGCGGATACCGTGGATAAAGAAAGTTTGAAATGATGAGGTACTAGAAAGAATATGAGAACGGTGGACTCTATTGAAGCCAATAAGAAATAGGTGAGATAGATTGGTAGGACACCATCTCAGGCATGAAGGTCTAGTTAGAGACATATTAGAGGCAGAAACGGGAGTTGAGTGGGGTAGAGGTAGACCTAGATTAGATTACGGTTCGCAAATAGTTAGGTATGTGGGATGTTCTCATTTTAGGGAAATGCGGAGATTAGCTCAGGATAGGAAAGAGTGGAGGTACGTGTCCAACCAGTCTTAGGACTGATAACGTTATGATGATAATGATGATCATCATAAACACGCACCTCCACTCTTTCCCATCCTAAGCTAATCATTCTATTTGTCTAAAAGTCACATTCCATATTATTAATTATGTGAACAGTAATCTAATCTAGGTCTACCTCTACTCCTCTTAAGTCCTTGTTCTACTTCTAATATGTTTCTAATTAGTCCTTCATGTCTGAGAAGGTGTTCTGTCAACCTATCTCACCTATTTCTTACTGACTTCCATAGAGTCCTCTGGTCTCCTATTCTTTACCTACCTATTCTCTATCCATCTTCTCTTCATCATTAGCCTGTAACACCACATTTTTAAACATTTGTAACCTTTTCTTTTTCGCCGATCGTGAGCATAGAACTGATTTGTTAAAAGCAACTCGACCCTGCACTTCGCTTTGTTTTATATTTTTACTGAGTTATCAGCCACTTCTTCTAACTTTTTTCTGATAGTTCATGCGATTCAAATATAATTTTTATCCTCTATTTTTCGACACGGGATACTTCGAGTTACTAAAATTATACACAGGTTATATAGATGTCGAAATTTTAGGAAACTTTGACCTAAAACATGGACTCGAGATTCAGCGTCATCTAGAATTTGATCAAATTTTATGGTTAAATGTTCGGATAGTAGGAGGGGCTTTTATTGCAAATAGGGTTGCCATCCGTCCAGGTTTCCCGGGATTTGTCCTAGTTTAGAGAGCATCCGGGAAGCGTCCGGCGGGGAGCTTCATTTGTAGTCCGGGTTTAAAAATTTAAAGCCTGAGTACCTACTTTTAAAATTTTCGTTTAAAAATCTNTAAAAAACAAGATATTGTACAAGGAATATTTTTTCTACACATCATCGTAAACGGTTAATTTAGAAATTCGAAAAAGGTTATTAAAAGTGTATGTTTCGAGCGCTGTACGGGTGCGAAACATGGACAGTGGGCGCGGCGGAAAAGAAAAGGTTAGAAGCGTTCGAAATGTGGTGTTACAGGCGAATGATGCGGATACCGTGGATAAAGAAAGTTAGAAATGATGAGGTACTAGAAAGAATATGAGAACGGAGGACTCTATTGAAGCCAATAAGAAATAGGCGAGATAGATTGGTAGGACACCATCTCAGGCATGAAGGTCTAGTCAGAGACATATTAGAGGCAGAAACGGGAGTTGAGAGGGGTAGAGGTAGACTTAGATTAGATTACGGTTCACAAATAGTTAGGTATGTGGGATGTTCTAGTTTTAGGGAAATGCGAAGATTAGCTGAGGATAGGAAAGAGTGGAGGTGCGTGTCTAATCAATCTTAGGGCTGATAACGTTATGATGATAATGATCATCATAAACACGCTCCTCCACTCTTTCCCATCCTAAGCTAATCATTCTATTTTTCTAAAAGTGACATTCCATATTATTAATTATGTGAACAGTAATCCAATCTAGGTCTACCTCTACTCCTCTTAAGTCCTTTTTTTTACTGACCCCTATAGAGTCCTCTGGTCTCCTATTCTTTACCTACATACTCTCTATCAATCTTCTCTTCATCATTAGCCTGTAACACCACATTTTTAAACATTTGTAACCTTTTCGTGAGCATAGAACTGATTTGTTAAAAGCGACTCGACCCTGCACTTCGCTTTGTTTTATATTTTTACTGAGTTATCAGCCACTTCTTTTAACTTTTTTTCTGATAGTTCATGCGATTCAAATATAATTTTTATCCTCTATTTTTCGACACGGGATACTTCGAGTTACTAAAATTATACACAGGTTATATAGATGTCGAAATTTTAGGAAACTTTGACCTAAAACATGGACTCGAGATTCAGCGTCATCTAGAATATGATCAAATTTTATGGTTAAATGTTCGGATAGTAGGAGGGGCTTTTATTGCAAATAGGGTTGCCATCCGTCCAGGTTTCCCGGGATTTGTCCTAGTTTAGAGAGCATCCGGGAAGCGTCCGGCGGGGAGCTTCATTTGTAGTCCGGGTTTAAAAATTTAAAGCCTGAGTACCTACTTTTAAAATTTTCGTTTAAAAATCTAATTTATTTTTTTT
>NW_020439112.1:1841538-1856972 GCF_000699045.2 Agrilus planipennis
TTGTATGAAAATAAATAAAAGTAAAACAAATACTGGAACGCAAGGGACGAAAAAGTAGGGAAACAGCGAATATAAAGATAGAAGACGAAAAATTGAAAGAAGGTATCTAGGATATCAGATGTAAAGTAGAGGATAGTGCAGGGTCAAGTCGCTTTCCATAAAAAGAAGCCACTTTTATGCTCCCGAACGGTTAATTTAGAAATTCGAAATAAAAAAAAATACAACGTCTAATTATACAACACGCTACTGATGTAAAACTTCTTCAAACACACAAACATACCGGGATAGGGGTTAAGGAATTGGTTTAATGGTATTATTTGTACACTATGAATTTAAATTTTACACTACAAATGCCGGAGTTGCCTGTAAGAAAACGTCGCATTGAAGCGCGCTCACTGCTCAAGCGATCTCCACTACGAGACATCCGTTGCATGATTTCGTTACATAGCAACTCGCATGAAACGCACTTACCTTACCGTGCGTAAAGAAGTTTCACTTCAAAAAATTGTTAAAGTGTATGTTTGGAACGCGGCGCTGTACGGGTGCGAAACATGGACAGTGGGCGCGGCGGAAAAGAAAAGATTAGAAGGGTTAGAAATGTAGTGTTACATCTGAATGATGGGGATGCCGTAGATAGAGAAGGTTAGAAATGAAGAGGAATTAGAAACAATAAATGAAGAAAGGATTCTATGGAAGCCAATAAGAAATAGGCGAGATAGGTTGGTAGGACACCTTCTTAGGCATGAAGGTCTAGTCAGAGACATATTAGAGGCAGATACAGAAGAGGAGTAGAAGTTCGTAACTAATTAAGAATGTGATAGTTCTAGTTTTAGGGAAATGCGAAGGATAGGGTTGCCATCCGTCCAGGTTTCCCCGGATTTGTCCTAGTTTAGAGGGCATCCGGGGAGCGTCCGGGGGAGCTTCATTTGTAGTCCGGGTTTAAAAATTTAAAGTCTCAGTACTTTTAAAATTCTCGTTTAAAAATTTAATTTATTTTGTTTAGGTTTCATATTTTTATAAGGTTTTGTTTTCATAACAAAGTATATTAATAATTTGTGTTTTATTTTAAAAATAAAAAAAATCTAACTGATTATTAAAACAATTTGTAACAAACTGTAATAAGATTCTGGTTTGTTAGGTATATTTAAAATGATGATAAAAAATGACTAAATTTAATTTTAAGATGTGAAAATAAATAAAGAGATGATTTATGACATTTTCAACTCTTTTTTATTACACTATGTTTAAAAAAAACCTGTTGACATGTCCGGGTTCTGGACTTTAAAATCAGGGGTTTTCCCGCATCTTGTCCTGGTTTCTAAATTTTAGAGGTGGCAACCCTAATTGCAAAGGAATAGTTAGACGAGAGCACCCTGTATGCGAATGAATTAGGCCGTTTAGTGTATGGAAAACAAGCCATTAACCGATCTAATAACCATAACGTTTGTTGTTTCATATGTAGCCGGGATTTATTCCCAATTAAGACAATGATTTATATTTAAGTTATAATGTTTCGCAGTAAAAAAACAAATGTGGCACAGTGAACATGGACGTAGCCATAACACAGTTTATCTTCATGGGGCAAAAAAGGTGTCATCTGGCACAGAATGATTTGTCAGGAAGTCTGCGCCTTCCTATAAAATAACTTTTTCTTCTGCGTATTTAACCAACGGCTTTTTCTTGCTTTGCGTTCTCGAAATCTCAATCTCTCAATCTCTCGGACTCTCTCTCCCTCTCTCTCTCTCCCTCAGTAATATCGTTTCCATTCTCAGTTCAAATTTACGACTTAAACACCTGTTTTTTGGATCCTTTGTAATATATATATGTATATATTTAGCATTTGAAAAATATTGCTTCAAATTATTAATTGCCTGCTATTTTTTTTGAAGTAAAATTGTTGTTGGAAAAAATTACTCTTACGATAGATAATAGCTATAATTATATGTATGTACCAGGGGAGTGCCCACATAAAATTCGGGTTGTAAGGCAAAAACTGTAATGTACATAGATTAGATCAGACCAGCATTCATTATCTTTAGCTGACATGCCAGGAGCAGGATATCATCTAACAAATTTCACTATCAATTGCCCAAGTGCGAGCTAGAAGAGAGCACTGAGGGATTGCTCCATGGTAAACCTTAAAAAGTAGTCACCCAATACGAAAATTTAATGATGATCAGAGGGAAAGACGCCAGAAGTTATTGCGACTGAGCGAAGGTTCGAAGAAGGCTCATGCTGGTGGTTTAGGTGTAAGGAAATATTTATTTTGAAAATTCACCCATATAGTATGGCCCAGGTATCATCAATATTTTTTAATCAAATCTTCAGGGTAGATTTACTAATTATTAATATAAAGTCAGTTTTGGGCTTACCCCATATTAACCATAACACTTTTAATTAACGAAGAGACATGTTTCGTTCACTTAAGTTATAAGCAATGATAATTCCCACTTCTTTTAATATTATCAATAACTACACATATCTCTTTAGGGACATTATTTACCGAAAATAATAGGTTGTACTGTGTTCTCTTCACATTTGAAAAGTAAACGTCCCAATTTCGTGCCTTGTGGGACACCAGAAGTCGTTTACTGTATCACCAGTTCTAAGTTAGTTGCTGCCTACAAATAATAGGTTGTGCTGTGTTCTCTTCACATTTGAAAAGCAGAGGCCCCAATTTTGTGCCTTGCGGGACACCCGAAGTCACTCGCTGTATCAGTAGTTTCATGTTGTTGTCTACCATCATTTAGATTTCGCATAATTATACTTATTTAATATGTATCCTAGAAAAATTTTAGACTCCTTCGGCCGCCTATGTGTGCCTCATTGTACAATAGTATTGTGAAGCAACAAAAAATAAAAAGAATGACGTGCTTAATTGATTTAAGTCGACTTTTAGCCGATTTTGCGGTACGTTATTATTATTACTATATAGAACTCGGCTTGGAAGCGAGATGTGACACGCAGATTTATAGAATACGCTGCTCATTATGTTTATGACGATCATAAATTAAAAATTAAAAGCATACTTTTTTAACAGCGACCGCCAAAAACCGTACAGCCAGATGTTAAGTTTTAGTTCAATTCTCGGTTTTAAAACGCAAATGATGTTTTGTTCGTTCGAAAATCCAAAATTAAATTTATCGATTTTTTCTTTGAAGAAAATGTGTTTTCAAAATCAATTGTTATTATTGTCGAACGTGGTCGGAATAACGACCCACCCACTCACGACGATTCAATATTATTTCTTTTAAATTCCTAAATGAAACGATTATTTTTAAACGCGTTACGCATAATACTTGACAAAGGATACGATGAAGATTATCACTAATAATGTGAATGCCAATTGATTGTCATGAACGTATTTCATGCAAATTAACTTTAGATTTTCCTTGAAGATGGCAGGCTATCAGACGAAACATGTTAACTTTTTGTGCATGTTTTTACTTTAATTTATGTAATTGTTAATATAATTGGTTTTTGGATTTTGAACATAACTAAAGGTCCATTATAGTATGTAACAAAAAGGGTTTTGTATTTGAAAATAAAACAAAATTATTGGTATGTCAGTGAGGTGACAGTAGGGCTAGAGCTAATATATGAACATTGGAGATAAAAAACTAGAAGGGTCGCCGATTTTCGATATCTCAGAAATCAGTTCAGTCAAAATATGCAGCATAAATGACAGCATCTTTTGATTGCGTTGACTTAGAAGTTTGATTCTTTCACAGCTTGAAGGGATTACAGAACCGAGTGCTTAATAATATTAATTTCATATTGTTATATTATTCATTATCACCTTGATGTTTGCTACGCTGGGATTCGTTTCAGCAAGTAGAGATATCCATATATTTAAATGGATCTTGTTGGAGCATACGTAATCCTAAAATGTAGCATTGTACTACAGATGGCGTTTACCGCGCCATTTGTGGTATTTTCTAAAACGCGCTACTAAGACAGCAGGTCAAAGTTGGTCTGTGTTCTGTCGGAGCTGTTTGCGACGCACTGATGAGATCCAAAAAGATCGAAATCGCGATTCGCGTCTGGCAGTTTCGACAGAATACAGATTACTTCGAATTATTTTATTCGATTAAGCTAACGTGCCTATCACGTTGAGGTTGGCTACGCCGGGATTCGTTTTCAGCAAGTAGATATCCACACAAGTGGACCTTGTTGNTCTTCTAATTTTTCGTCTCCTATCTTTATATTCGCTCTTTCCCTACTTTTTCTTCCCTTGCATATCAGTATTTTAGTTTTACTTTTATTTATTTTTTCATACAATACTATTTTGTCAATACCGCTTCCGTTTTATTTAAAGCTATCTCTAACTCGTCCTTGTTAGACGCTAATACTGCTATATCATGTGCAAATCTAAACTTACTAATCTTTTGCCCCTGTATATCTATCCCTACAGTTGCCCTGTTTTTAATGATGTTGATCGCGTCTTCGATGTATAGATTAAAAAGTAGCGGTGAGAGTGTGCATCCCTGTCTGTCTTCCTACGTTGCTGCTCCAGTTCTATAACTGCCTGTTGCTCTTTATACAAACTAAGTATCACTCTTCTATCTATGTATCTAATCCCTACATTTTTAAGTATATTTATCACCCTGTCCCATTCAACATTGTCAAAAGCTTTTTCTAAATCTACAAATCCTATATACGCACTATTTCTTTTTTCTATCGTTTTCCCTATTGTTACCCATGAGTGTGTTAACTTCATAGAAATTGAAAATATGCGTCACGGCCTTTTCATTACGAAATCAGCGCCATACAGTCTATGAAGGCAGCGATTCTTGTGCGTCAGAAAATCGTTACGAAATCGCCGAATTCTTGTAACAATTTTTCGCTTTCGCCACAAAATCTAGCAAAGAAACTTCCTGGCTTCAATACATCATGCAACTTCCTTTTGCTAATAATAGACACTGAAACGCTTGACCTTTTTCTTAAAACCTCGTACACCGTTCCGACACAGAAACGCACAAAAAAAAAAACAAAACAATCTGGCAACACAGAAATCATCTTTTTCAATGGTTACTACAGAACAATTTATTAACCTATGCCACAGTTACAACTGTTGTGAAATGAAAGTTCATTCATGGTCGGTTCCTCCGAAGGTTAATTGACGTCTTATTATTATTTATGTATATGCTAATCAAAGAAATCAAATCTATAAAAAATATAATCGAATGTCGTTTTTTTATTTTTTTTTTATTGCTGAATCATGAGTTTTACTCAAAAACATCCCTGTACTTTCAGAGATGCTTCTCATTTATGTCAACATAGACACACGTACTTTTCAATTGATATCATTCACGACCACATAAGTATAAATACGTTTGCGTTAAAGCCCATTACAAAGATAAAAAACCGCGTATTGTCGGATTCTTCCAGACGAAGTGCTACATTACGAGCTTTGCTTGACACGGAACCCCGCAGTCTTCTAAGGTTTACCCAGATATGTGTTAGACAAACCTCGAAACATGGTAATTACGCATAAGTAGGACTCCAGATAAAAACTTTTTTTACCTACTGGAAGCAGAGATGTGATTTATTTGAAATACTTGCATTTATAATGCAAATACAAAATAAAAGCTACATTCTAATTCGTTAACTCATGAGAGCTCCTGAAATTCTTGGGGAATTGGAAATGAATAATCTAAAATATTGGGTCGATATTGTTTTTCGGGTTCAATGTCATGGTCCATGGAATTTTGAAGTTACAAATTCATATTGTCACATGCCAAATCACCACTTATCGTACGTTTAGCAAGGAACTACGAAATTCTGTGAATTACGACAAAACAGCCCTCAAACCAATATCAAATTGATATACCCCAGCTGTGTAAAACTGAAAATTACAAGATATTGTGGTGTCCTAATAAATGCGTATAATCCAAAATTCTTAGAAAACGATTCGAAAACCTTCACTTATTAGATGTTCCCAAAGCTAAAGAAAGTATGGATTCCTGTCTTTCTCTTATTACAATGTGTCAAAGATCAGAAGCAAAATTGGGTTGTAAATATTTAGATACAAAATGATTGATGTTGATTTTACATCAATAAAATTATTTGGAACCCTATTTTGGCTCTGATCTTTCATGCTAAACAAACTATTTTGGCATCAGTGTCTTTTTCCCAAGGCAAATAAGGAAGCATATAGAAGAATTATTTGTTGCTGAACTGAAGAAACTGTAATATAAAGATAGAAAAATCTCACTTCATCTCAATCACTTCAACGCGAAAAATATGAGTGATATTTAATCTTCGCAGCTGGTGATATAGTGCAAACACCACTGTTAGTCTAAAACTTCAATATTTAAAAAATAAGCAAATGCCTGCAAAGTTTTCTTAAAAGATATTTTGTATTTACAATTAAGTAAATGTAGAAAATTAAATAGGTACTACGAAAAAGTATTTATTTGAAAAAAGTACTTTGAAAATACATATTTTGGATTTAGCTTTTAAAATACAAAAGGGAAGTCTATTTTGTATTTTACATCTGATATAACAAATCAAAGCAATATTTGCATTTTGTTATGGGGGTTAGATGGGGTGGGGGTAGGGGGGATCGAAAGAAGGTGATCACCTGAGTAAAACCCCATAAAAAATTTTGTGAATGTAGAAAATTAAATAGATACTACAAGAAAGTATTTATTTGAAGAAAGTATTTTGAAAAAACGTATTTTGCATTTAGCTTTGAAAATACAAAAGGGAAATCTATTTTGTATTTTACATTTGAAATGGCAAATCAAAAAAGTATTNAGATTTGAAAAGCAGAGGCCCCAATTTTGTGCCTTGCGGGACACCCGAAGTCACTCGCTGTATCAGTAGTTTCATGTTGTTGTCTACCATCATTTAGATTTCGCATAATTATACTTATTTAATATGTATCCTAGAAAAATTTTAGACTCCTTCGGCCGCCTATGTGTGCCTCATTGTACAATAGTATTGTGAAGCAACAAAAAATAAAAAGAATGACGTGCTTAATTGATTTAAGTCGACTTTTAGCCGATTTTGCGGTACGTTATTATTATTACTATGTAGAACTCGGCTTGGAAGCGAGATGTGACACGCAGATTTATAGAATACGCTGCTCATTATGTTTATGACGATCATAAATTAAAAATTAAAAGCATACTTTTTTAACAGCGACCGCCAAAAACCGTACAGCCAGATGTTAAGTTTTAGTTCAATTCTCGGTTTTAAAACGCAAATGATGTTTTGTTCGTTCGAAAATCCAAAATTAAATTTATCGATTTTTTCTTTGAAGAAAATGTGTTTTCAAAATCAATTGTTATTATTGTCGAACGTGGTCGGAATAACGACCCACCCACTCACGACGATTCAATATTATTTCTTTTAAATTCCTAAATGAAACGATTATTTTTAAACGCGTTACGCATAATACTTGACAAAGGATACGATGAAGATTATCACTAATAATGTGAATGCCAATTGATTGTCATGAACGTATTTCATGCAAATTAACTTTAGATTTTCCTTGAAGATGGCAGGCTATCAGACGAAACATGTTAACTTTTTGTGCATGTTTTTACTTTAATTTATGTAATTGTTAATATAATTGGTTTTTGGATTTTGAACATAACTAAAGGTCCATTATAGTATGTAACAAAAAGGGTTTTGTATTTGAAAATAAAACAAAATTATTGGTATGTCAGTGAGGTGACAGTAGGGCTAGAGCTAATATATGAACATTGGAGATAAAAAACTAGAAGGGTCGCCGATTTTCGATATCTCAGAAATCAGTTCAGTCAAAATATGCAGCATAAATGACAGCATCTTTTGATTGCGTTGACTTAGAAGTTTGATTCTTTCACAGCTTGAAGGGATTACAGAACCGAGTGCTTAATAATATTAATTTCATATTGTTATATTATTCATTATCACCTTGATGTTTGCTACGCTGGGATTCGTTTCAGCAAGTAGAGATATCCATATATTTAAATGGATCTTGTTGGAGCATACGTAATCCTAAAATGTAGCATTGTACTACAGATGGCGTTTACCGCGCCATTTGTGGTATTTTCTAAAACGCGCTACTAAGACAGCAGGTAAAAGTTGGTCTGTGTTCTGTCGGAGCTGTTTGCGACGCACTGATGAGATCCAAAAAGATCGAAATCGCGATTCGCGTCTGGCAGTTTCGACAGAATACAGATTACTTCGAATTATTTTATTCGATTATAGTAACGTGCCTATCACGTTGAGGGTTAGCTACGCCGGGATTCGTTTCAGCAAGTAGATATCCCCATATATTTAAATGGACCTGATTAGAGAATACGTAATCCTAAAATGTAGCATTGTACTACAGATGGCGTTTACCGCGCCATTTGTGGTATTTTGTCATATTGATACCTCCACGCGTTCTTGAGAAAAAGGGTCTTGAGAGACAGCCCCGAAACAGATCATAGTAACGCCTCTCAAGGACTTTAAATTGCATTTATTGATTAATTTATTGTTTATATGACAAGGTGGCTGAAAGTATTTGTACGAATTACTATATATATCACGGCGTATTTTTTAAAAGATGATGCCACCCTTTGAAGATTGCATATCCCTACGTTCAGTTCTCAATTCGCTTGTACTGTACCTTCTTCAATATTTTCAAGACACTTAGAATAATACGACAACCACAACGTCCATGTAATAAAGGTCTTTGTTATAATTATTATATCAGTTTCAAATTAATTAGCAATCGGCCATGATCTCTTACGATTGCCGAACCAAGGAGAACCGTTATTACTAAATATATATCTATCTATACCGTACGTACTAATACAATAGCTTTCCCATAATTTTTGAGTGGTGAAGGAGAACAGCGTAAATTGTCGTGATTAAACGATTGCATAAATCAGGAAATCATTTACACATCGACACGATACAAGCGAGCAATGTATACAGATATTAGGTACAGCATTTACGAAGTGCAATAAAATTAATTCTATGTTACCTATGTAGTTTAATTTAGCGATGTTACATCACGCAATAATAATTGCGGTCAATGTGTTAGTTGTTAAATGGACAAGCAACTTTTAAATTCTCCAGATATTAAACTGTCTTCCGCCACATTATTTAGGTTTATATGTAAACATGTAGGTAGCTGTGTATGCAATAAATACGTAAATAGAGTAAGATGTCATTTATAAATTAGGTAAGGGATATTTCCCCAAATTTTTTAATATTTGAATGAATTGCTTTCCCTATTGATATCCTAGCGTAGTTTAGAAGCTGTAGAAATAGCATTAGAGTCCATTAAATGGGCGGAGCTTAAAAAACATGGCGATTACCACATCGTCGCCATGTTTTTTAACTTTCTATATAACTGATAAAATATGTTCTAGGAACAAATGTTCTAAAGAAGCAGTAAATAACTACAATACAAAAATTTTAAGTAACTAATATCTATTGTTTTTATTCAAACCGTTAGTTGATTGTTTTTTATCTCAAATTTTCCAAATATACTNCATGGCGACCTAATATAGCTTTTAGGTTTACAAAGTAGTCCTGACGACTGTTGGCGAAAAATTTTTTTTAAACACTAGAATTTGATGAATTCTTTACTCAATAAACATTGATTGGAAAACTTCTCAAAATTTACTTCTGTAGTTTCATTGTTTTTGTTAATCACACTGTATTTTACTTTTCAAAAAGTATTTTAAAAATATTTTATGAATATGTAGGGAGTGGGTCCTTTCACGCGCACTTTCATCAAAGGACTAATCTCACACCACGTCAATCAACTAAGTAACCAGCTGCAGTTCTAGTTATCTATTTCGGCAACTTAGAAAGTACTGCTCAATGACTTAATTGTTGCCTCATTGTTGTCGTTAAATAGAGTGAGCGTGACGCTATATAGAGTGTAATATTGTATAGAAAACAATGTAAACCAACCAAAATCATGCAATTTCGACGTTTTAAGGAGTTTATCGTTAAATCGAGCGACGTTATAAAGAGTTTACACTGTAATATAAAATTATGAACCACTTTTTGACACCCTGTCACTCTTTTATATCTTACAAATTAAAATTGGCTTGAACTAATGCAAAAAGCGAAATATTACGCGTCTGTTTTGAGAATTGGTCAAAAAGAAGACAAAATTATGAAATTTCTCATTTGATTTTACGAAAGTATAAATACATTTCACCTGTTGCGCTTTTGTATAAAATATAAATTAAAACTGACTTGAACCATTGTAAAGTGTAAAATTTTGCGCGTCAAAGTCTGAAAATTGATTAAAAAGGACAGGAATTATGAAGAATTTGCTTCAATTTCACAAAAACACAGACTCTTAGTTTATACGACGGATACTTGTAACGAAACAATCCAAAGTTTCAAAGAGTTTGACGAAGGACCATTTTTCGTAAGGATCTAGCGAAGTCCTTTGTTTTTTATTTTATTACTTACACTGGCGCTTTGACCGGCATTACGTATAAAGACTAGGCATTCTACAGAATACGTCAGTTATGTACTTGTCGACAACATACCTATTACATACATATATACGCTATAATATTACAATAATTGTTTCATTGAAAAAGAAAACTTGAAAGCTTACCTTCGCACGGTCGCCATTGATCTCTTGATACAAGTACGAGATAGGAATAGGTTTATGTGGATCACTAACTTTTAACTCGTCGGTGGCGTAGGTTATGGTCGAGTGGATTCATTGCTCTGCGAAGAAAAAACGATCGCCATTAAAGAAAAGGAAGAAAAACACAAGGCCGCGAAACGGTTTGTGTAAGAATCTGTTATGGTCGAAGACTGCGTTTTGTAAATACATATTGTATGTATGTAGGTTTAGTATGTGGATCAGTATGTAAACATTTTTTACGCTTCATGTATTTTTAACTGTCTGATCATTGTAAGAAACAAACGAGGTAAATGAAGAGATTTCTTTTAATTCCGAACCAACAACTTTCAATGTGGTTTTCCACTTTAAATTTAACAAATGCCAATTGCTTTTACAATTAATAACAAGAAATGCTAAGAGAGCGTATATGCGACCCTGTAATGTAGACGTAATAATAATAAGTCATCCCTCTCGTCTCTAGGGGTACACGTGTAGTTACTGTTTTCTCGTCGTTAACTGTTTTATACAAGAAAATCAAATGGAGTCAAGTCATTTTTTTTATAATATGTATACTAAAATGAGAATTAAAATGTGGAAAGATGGTAGAGAAAACCAAGAGAAGGGTGGTAAACTATGAGATAAAACTAGAAAAGTTAAGGGATGGGAATATAAGAAATGAGTTATGGAGAAGAATTTTAAAAACTGGAACAAAAAACAGGTATAATAAAGAAAGGGAGGAACCTTTACAAGATTTGAAGTTGAATCAGGAACAATTAAATGAATTGAAGCAGAATGGCAGTATCTGTGAAGGAAATGGTAAAGATATGATGAAATGAGATGTTAAGGAGGGAAGTATTGATAAATCAAGATATGTGGAATATATGAAAGCTCTGCTATGGAAGCATTGACAGGGAGACTGTATACCAGATTATTTGAATGGAATGAAGGATGAGCACGTAATAGATAGGTTTAGAGTGGAAAATGAAAGCACAAAGCGTAGGCGTTGGATGAAGGAAGAAGAAAGGGTATGCAGAATATGTGAAAGGGGAGATGAAACAACGATGCATGTGCTAGGTGGATACGGGGAATGTAAAGTTTTCGATTATTGTAAGGAGAATATTAAGTAAGTAAGACTGTTAAAAAGTATAATTAAAAAAAAAGGGTTTGGTTCAAATGATACCTTCTATCTAGGATTACCGGTGAGGACGGGAGAGGTTTTTTTTTATTTTTACCCTTTGTGCTTTTACTTTGTCTTGTTTGTTTCTGCTTAGGAGTTGTTTGGTAGAATTGGTTATTTAGTTACATTGTACCTACTTGATGGTTTAAGCTCCATGTAGAGTGGTAGGAGATTTGAGTGTAGGTTTTTATTAGTTGTTTATATTTTTTGATGATATGTAGGATCCGTGTGTACTGATATAGATAACTTAACGATTCATTAAATATTAAAAACTGAACGACATCATTTTCGAATTGACAATTAAATCCTAAGGTGTAATGTGTAATATCATTGGTCTTTAACCAGCGGTGGTTAGGTTTTTGCAAAATTTACGTGTACATATATTGGAAAAGGTCTTTAAACCGTACTAGTACCCATGTCTATGAAATAGAAATGGAGCACATGCACCAATTTATTTTTATGTATTTTTAATTGCAGTAAATACTAATAAGTATATTTATTATGTACGAATGGAAAACCAAAGTGAAAGCAATTTATGCCATTCTTTTCTCATAACACGTTCGAACCCATAAAATATTACAAAGAAAATGACAGTTTATTAAGTTAATCCTTCTGTTAGATCTAAGTCATATCATCTGGAAGTGAAAGCCGAACTGTTGAACAGATAGTCAAGCGAAAAGTTGAATGATACTACAAAAGAAAATTCACGAAAGCAAATATGAAAATTAAACGACTAAATTTAAATCCATAAAACTATAATAGGCCCTGGTTGAACAAAAAAACAGAAAGTTTCGAAACTAAATTTTAGTAACGCCTAAACACCAAATTGAAATTAATTGCTGAGGTATTAGAAATTGACTTCCGTTGTCTAGCGATTGAGGTGATTGAATTTCCAAAAAAATCATTTGTACCATAAAGACTAAAAATCAAGTTTCTGAATTTGCAGTTATGTCATGTCTCAAAATGCGGCAAGTATTTCCTCACTTACGCCCAAATTGCATCAGCCTCTTTGTCTTTACGTTTCGTCCTCTTGTGCTCATTCATATGACAACCCCTTATCATGGAATCGATTCACCAGCGAAAACTAATGCAACTTCTTAGCAATTTTATTTGTGTTTATTATCTGCTAGTTGTAGTCCTATCCAATTCGCGTAGAAACACACTCCATTGCCAAAAAAAAATTTCTACCATTAATTTTTTATACCGGAAATACTACATTGGGGTGGGCACATGGGATAGATCGAATGAAAAATGAAATCGTTGATCTGACAGTTGATCACGGTCGACGATCAAAAGTTGGTAGGCCTCTTAGTCTAGGTCACAAGAAAAATCCAAATAAACACACGTAAGGATAAATATTCGATGATTGAATAATGTCGATGTGTTGCATCTAATTAGTACGGTGTTTAGATCTGATTTAGGTTTTGTCATGTGATGGAAATTTTTAAAAAATGACATTAGTCTGCTAATATGGCGTACCTTAACAAGACGACCTTCCAAATTTCATCCCCCAATTGCATTGCTTTACACTTTATCCTAAGAAAATCTTGGTCTGGGAGATGCTTTCGGTAATCAAGACGGATATGGCACATTTCGATACTTTTACTTAATATTGCATCAGCCTCTTTATGTTTCACCCTCTGGTACCTACTGATTCAAATGACAACCCCTCATCGTGGCATCGACTTCAGCTGACGCAACTTCTTAGCAGTTTTACTGGCGATTGCGTTTATTTTTAGTCGTGATCCTACCCAATTCGGTCGGTTCCTTTCACGCTAGGCTGCCAAGGTCCTTTCACGCGCACTTTCATCAAAGGACTAATCTCACACCACGTCAATCAACTAAGTAACTGACGATAAGAAAAGTGTATCTACCTGTAACAATAAAAGCAACAGAGATGGGTGACGAGTGAATTTTAAGGTAGGCCCTGCACTGGAGATGATACAGATGGATCGGAAGGATGTCACCATCGTCGTTGTAGTCGTTCATGTTTGTTGGAAAACGACCGACGACGTCGGCGGCGGCGGTGGCGGTGGCGGCACGACGACGGCGGTCGGGCCCCCACTTTGTGACGTAACACCTTCTCCGTATATTAAAGCCGACTTTTACAGACTGACTCGTCACTGTTCTTTTCGCTAGTGTCGATGCCAACCGCGATCTCCGAGTATTTCTGTAATAAAGTGTTGTAGCCGTCGCGCCGCCTGTTCACTTATTCGTTCGTAAAAATACACGTCGAGTTTGTGCGACTTTCTTGTATTCCCGTATTCTTTGGGTTTTTTATTATTCTTTTTGTTGTTTGTGAAGAGACGTCACGGGACGGACTTGTATCGTCGCCGTGGAGAGAGCGTCGTCGTCAGNTGTTACTATAATATAAAAATTCATGATTAACAGTACTGATTCACAGTACGTTTCACAGACGTTTTTACCCCATGTTAGTTCTAAGTTTCGCCGCCAGATACAGCAGTCCATATGAAAGTCACATTAAAGGACTGGTGTAATTAAGAAAGGGAACGTTGTTTACAGGGGTGTAATTTGTTTGAAATAATTTAATTTAAAATTCAAAACAAAACTGTAAAAAAGTGATCTCAAAAGTGATTTCAATCTTCTTGAGAAACAAAATCTTAAAAATACATGTGGAAACAATCTTTTGTGAGCCATATTTATCTTCTTTTGTTTACAACAAATAAAGCGCCCCTTGATTTGGCAATTCTTTCTAATTTTTCATTGTAATTACGAAAAGCAATACACTACAAAATTATATCAGTTGGAACGTTTTCAGAATACCGTGTTTATTATATAATTACAATGCGTCCTTGCTACTAATGGTGAATTTTTTAAAACATCGGCTGATTTTGTAATTTTCTGACGACATAATATTAATTACAACGTTTAACAAATAGTGGAATTTTACATGTAAATAAAATAAATAATAAGTGGTGTAATTTGTAATAGCTTTTCCGCACGGCATTTAAAAAATGAATCACCAGATGAAATTTGCCGAGCGTGAAAATATGTACCACATGTTGCAGTTCACGGATTTTGCGAAACATTTACAATTGCTGCATCATGCTATCATTGAAAAATGAAGCAAACTTTTCACGGAAACTGTCTTTATCGGGAAATATATTTCGTCAGATTTTATTTCTCGCTAACGATTAGCTTTTTCTTGCGGTAAATTATTATGCAATAACAAGTACAAATACACCGACAGTTTTATAAAATTGACAAAAAAAACAAATACGTATGTACTTCGTTTTTTTTTATGTAAACAACTAAATAGTTTTCAACCCTTTCGCTTGCTTGGGTTTCATCGTTGAAATGTAACCACTAGGGAAAGAATTGATCAGTCGCTGATTTTCGGTCACATAATTCAGGATGGTACCAGCAGTAGAAATATAAAACAGAGGATAGCGCAGGGTCGAGTCGCCTTCAATAAAAGAAATCACTTCTATGCTCGCGAACGATTAATTTAGAAATTCTAAAAAGGTTGTTAAAGGTGTATGTTTGGAGCAGGGCGTTGTATGGGTGCGAAACATGGACAGTGGGAGCGGCGGAAAAGAAAAGGTTAGAAGCGTTCGAAATGTGGTGTTATAGGCGGATGATGAGGATATCGTGGGTAGAAAAGGTTAGAAATGAAGAGGTATTGGAAAGAATAGGAGAACAGAGGAC
>NW_020439112.1:1861696-1872713 GCF_000699045.2 Agrilus planipennis
TGAGATACTGCTGGATCAATTTGATTATATAAAAAGTATTTTTTTAATAGTTTCGCTGCATCAAGTGCTTGTTTGATGCTTGGTGGAGGGACAGGATCGTCTTCTTCAACAACGTACACAGCTGCAGTTCTTATCTATTTCGGTAACTTAGAAAGTACTGCTTAATGATTTTTGTTGCCTCATTGTTGTCGTTAAATAGAGTGAGCGTGATGCCATATAGAGTGTAATATTGTATAGAAAACAATGTAAACCAACCAAAATCAAGCAATTTCGACGTTTTAAGGGGTTTGTCGTTAAATCGAGTGACGTTATGAAGAGTTTACACTGTAATATAAAATTATGAACCACCACTTTTTGACACCCTGTCACTCTTTTATATCTTACCAATTAAAATTGGCTTGAACTAATGCAAAAAGCGAAATATTACGCGTCTGTTTTGAGAATTGGTCAAAAAGAAGACAAAATTATGAAATTTCTCATTTGATTTTACGAAAGTATAAATACATTTCACCTGTTGCGCTTTTGTATAAAATATAAATTAAAACTGACTTGAACCATTGTAAAGTGTAAAATTTTGCGCGTCAAAGTCTGAAAATTGATTAAAAAGGACAGGAATTATGAAGAATTTGCTTCAATTTCACAAAAACACAGACTCTTAGTTTATACGACGGATACTTGTAACGAAACAATCCAAAGTTTCAAAGAGTTTGACGAAGGACCATTTTTCGTAAGGATCTAGCGAAGTCCTTTGTTTTTTATTTTATTACTTACACTGGCGCTTTGACCGGCATTACGTATAAAGACTAGGCATTCTACAGAATACGTCAGTTATGTACTTGTCGACAACATACCTATTACATACATATATACGCTATAATATTACAATAATTGTTTCATTGAAAAAGAAAACTTGAAAGCTTACCTTCGCACGGTCGCCATTGATCTCTTGATACAAGTACGAGATAGGAATAGGTTTATGTGGATCACTAACTTTTAACTCGTCGGTGGCGTAGGTTATGGTCGAGTGGATTCATTGCTCTGCGAAGAAAAAACGATCGCCATTAAAGAAAAGGAAGAAAAACACAAGGCCGCGAAACGGTTTGTGTAAGAATCTGTTATGGTCGAAGACTGCGTTTTGTAAATACATATTGTATGTATGTAGGTTTAGTATGTGGATCAGTATGTAAACATTTTTTACGCTTCATGTATTTTTAACTGTCTGATCATTGTAAGAAACAAACGAGGTAAATGAAGAGATTTCTTTTAATTCCGAACCAACAACTTTCAATGTGGTTTTCCACTTTAAATTTAACAAATGCCAATTGCTTTTACAATTAATAACAAGAAATGCTAAGAGAGCGTATATGCGACCCTGTAATGTAGACGTAATAATAATAAGTCATCCCTCTCGTCTCTAGGGGTACACGTGTAGTTACTGTTTTCTCGTCGTTAACTGTTTTATACAAGAAAATCAAATGGAGTCAAGTCATTTTTTTTATAATATGTATACTAAAATGAGAATTAAAATGTGGAAAGATGGTAGAGAAAACCAAGAGAAGGGTGGTAAACTATGAGATAAAACTAGAAAAGTTAAGGGATGGGAATATAAGAAATGAGTTATGGAGAAGAATTTTAAAAACTGGAACAAAAAACAGGTATAATAAAGAAAGGGAGGAACCTTTACAAGATTTGAAGTTGAATCAGGAACAATTAAATGAATTGAAGCAGAATGGCAGTATCTGTGAAGGAAATGGTAAAGATATGATGAAATGAGATGTTAAGGAGGGAAGTATTGATAAATCAAGATATGTGGAATGTATGAAAGCTCTGCTATGGAAGCATTGACAGGGAGACTGTATACCAGATTATTTGAATGGAATGAAGGATGAGCACGTAATAGATAGGTTTAGAGTGGAAAATGAAAGCACAAAGCGTAGGCGTTGGATGAAGGAAGAAGAAAGGGTATGCAGAATATGTGAAAGGGGAGATGAAACAACGATGCATGTGCTAGGTGGATACGGGGAATGTAAAGTTTTCGATTATTGTAAGGAGAATATTAAGTAAGTAAGACTGTTAAAAAGTATAATTAAAAAAAAAGGGTTTGGTTCAAATGATACCTTCTATCTAGGATTACCGGTGAGGACGGGAGAGGTTTTTTTTTATTTTTACCCTTTGTGCTTTTACTTTGTCTTGTTTGTTTCTGCTTAGGAGTTGTTTGGTAGAATTGGTTATTTAGTTACATTGTACCTACTTGATGGTTTAAGCTCCATGTAGAGTGGTAGGAGATTTGAGTGTAGGTTTTTATTAGTTGTTTATATTTTTTGATGATATGTAGGATCCGTGTGTACTGATATAGATAACTTAACGATTCATTAAATATTAAAAACTGAACGACATCATTTTCGAATTGACAATTAAATCCTAAGGTGTAATGTGTAATATCATTGGTCTTTAACCAGCGGTGGTTAGGTTTTTGCAAAATTTACGTGTACATATATTGGAAAAGGTCTTTAAACCGTACTAGTACCCATGTCTATGAAATAGAAATGGAGCACATGCACCAATTTATTTTTATGTATTTTTAATTGCAGTAAATACTAATAAGTATATTTATTATGTACGAATGGAAAACCAAAGTGAAAGCAATTTATGCCATTCTTTTCTCATAACACGTTCGAACCCATAAAATATTACAAAGAAAATGACAGTTTATTAAGTTAATCCTTCTGTTAGATCTAAGTCATATCATCTGGAAGTGAAAGCCGAACTGTTGAACAGATAGTCAAGCGAAAAGTTGAATGATACTACAAAAGAAAATTCACGAAAGCAAATATGAAAATTAAACGACTAAATTTAAATCCATAAAACTATAATAGGCCCTGGTTGAACAAAAAAACAGAAAGTTTCGAAACTAAATTTTAGTAACGCCTAAACACCAAATTGAAATTAATTGCTGAGGTATTAGAAATTGACTTCCGTTGTCTAGCGATTGAGGTGATTGAATTTCCAAAAAAATCATTTGTACCATAAAGACTAAAAATCAAGTTTCTGAATTTGCAGTTATGTCATGTCTCAAAATGCGGCAAGTATTTCCTCACTTACGCCCAAATTGCATCAGCCTCTTTGTCTTTACGTTTCGTCCTCTTGTGCTCATTCATATGACAACCCCTTATCATGGAATCGATTCACCAGCGAAAACTAATGCAACTTCTTAGCAATTTTATTTGTGTTTATTATCTGCTAGTTGTAGTCCTATCCAATTCGCGTAGAAACACACTCCATTGCCAAAAAAAAATTTCTACCATTAATTTTTTATACCGGAAATACTACATTGGGGTGGGCACATGGGATAGATCGAATGAAAAATGAAATCGTTGATCTGACAGTTGATCACGGTCGACGATCAAAAGTTGGTAGGCCTCTTAGTCTAGGTCACAAGAAAAATCCAAATAAACACACGTAAGGATAAATATTCGATGATTGAATAATGTCGATGTGTTGCATCTAATTAGTACGGTGTTTAGATCTGATTTAGGTTTTGTCATGTGATGGAAATTTTTAAAAAATGACATTAGTCTGCTAATATGGCGTACCTTAACAAGACGACCTTCCAAATTTCATCCCCCAATTGCATTGCTTTACACTTTATCCTAAGAAAATCTTGGTCTGGGAGATGCTTTCGGTAATCAAGACGGATATGGCACATTTCGATACTTTTACTTAATATTGCATCAGCCTCTTTATGTTTCACCCTCTGGTACCTACTGATTCAAATGACAACCCCTCATCGTGGCATCGACTTCAGCTGACGCAACTTCTTAGCAGTTTTACTGGCGATTGCGTTTATTTTTAGTCGTGATCCTACCCAATTCGGTCGGTTCCTTTCACGCTAGGCTGCCAAGGTCCTTTCACGCGCACTTTCATCAAAGGACTAATCTCACACCACGTCAATCAACTAAGTAACTGACGATAAGAAAAGTGTATCTACCTGTAACAATAAAAGCAACAGAGATGGGTGACGAGTGAATTTTAAGGTAGGCCCTGCACTGGAGATGATACAGATGGATCGGAAGGATGTCACCATCGTCGTTGTAGTCGTTCATGTTTGTTGGAAAACGACCGACGACGTCGGCGGCGGCGGTGGCGGTGGCGGCACGACGACGGCGGTCGGGCCCCCACTTTGTGACGTAACACCTTCTCCGTATATTAAAGCCGACTTTTACAGACTGACTCGTCACTGTTCTTTTCGCTAGTGTCGATGCCAACCGCGATCTCCGAGTATTTCTGTAATAAAGTGTTGTAGCCGTCGCGCCGCCTGTTCACTTATTCGTTCGTAAAAATACACGTCGAGTTTGTGCGACTTTCTTGTATTCCCGTATTCTTTGGGTTTTTTATTATTCTTTTTGTTGTTTGTGAAGAGACGTCACGGGACGGACTTGTATCGTCGCCGTGGAGAGAGCGTCGTCGTCAGCCAGTCTACCGAGGATACCGGTACGCGCTTTTTACGGACTTGGTTACACTGACCATCTTCAGAGTAGTCAGTCCTCTTTGATAACGACCAAAGGAGTTCCATTTGAAGTAGTAAATCAGGTCTGTTTTCGATATGTTTTTTTTTGTATCTAATCTATAAAAGGTGTCTACTACGAAGGTATTTCTGCATACTGGACTCCTTCAAATAATAATAATCGAAAGCGTTTGTTCCGTTTCCTTTCTTAAGCTCTCTATAATTCCGAACCGGATACCGGCTGTTGCAGTTCCAGGAAGGATTTTTACTACCATTTGGTCTATGATGCAATCTGAATCTAGTCGGATTCTATTCATTATACTAGTTGAGCCCGTCCATATTTGGACGGTTGTACTCCCTATCGGTGGCGATATTTTCATATCGCATGTATGCAACCAACCGTACACACTTTTAATCCCGCTCATTTTCCCAAATGTTTATTTTTAATTCGAGTATGTCAAAATTTCCAATTTCAAAAAGGCCTATCTTTTATTTAAACGTTTTGATATCCAGTTAGTTCCAGAGGGTAGTATATTATGATAGGAGATAAATTCCCGTGGTACGACTGCAAATCGAAAATTTAATTTTTGTCGTATCTTTTAAACCGTTCGATAAAATCGGATAAAATATTCAGAAAAGCGCGGTCCTCGATCGTATAAATAGATCAACATCAGTTTAAAAAGTTTCAAGCTTAGTCCAAAAGTGGAATTTATTTATATTGCTTACTGTATTTATAGGCGAAAAGTTAAATCATTCAAATCGCTCGGCTGGTGTCTGATTCACCCAGAAATGTTTTAATTTCCGAAAACCGTCGAAATCTAATATAAATATATATGTNAAAAAACAAATACGTGTGTACTTCGTTTTTTTTTATGTAAACAACTAAACAGTTTTCAACCCTTTCGCTTGCTTGGGTTTCATCGTTGAAATGTAACCACTAGGGAAAGAATTGATCAGTCGCTGATTTTCGGTCACATAATTCAGGATGGTACCAGCAGTAGAAATATAAAACAGAGGATAGCGCAGGGTCGAGTCGCCTTCAATAAAAGAAATCACTTCTATGCTCGCGAACGATTAATTTAGAAATTCTAAAAAGGTTGTTAAAGGTGTATGTTTGGAGCAGGGCGTTGTATGGGTGCGAAGCATGGACGGTGAGCATGGGGAAAAAGAAAGGTTAAAATACCGTGGATAGAAAAAATTAGAAATGAAGAGGTATTAGAAAGAATAAGAGAACAGAGGACTCTATGGAAGTCAATAAAAAATAGGAGAGACAGGTTGGTAGGACACCTTCTCATGCATGAAGGGTTGGTCAGAGACATGTTAGAAGCAGAAAAAGAAATTAAGAGGAACATAGGTAGACCTAGATTAGATTACCGTTCACAAATAATTAAGGATGTGCATGAGAGATTTTAGTTTTCGGAAAATAAGAAGAGTTGAGGTGCGTTTCCAACCAATCTTAGGACTGACAACCTTACGAGGATGGCATGTTCTAGTCTTAGGGAAATGCGAAAATTAGCTTCGGATGGGAATGAGTGATGGAATGATGCTTATGATAAGCGTGGGTGTGCTACTAAGGTAGCATGACTAATTTTCATATAACTAAAATTTTAATTGGAACACTACATTAGCATTAATCAAAGCATGAAATTCTTATTTAAATCTTTTTGTGATTTTCCGACGTGAGTGCACCATCATAATCATCATCATCAAGGTCGTCAGTCCTAGGACTGGTTGGACACGCACCCCCACTCTTTCATATTCTAAGCTAATCTTCGGCAATTCTCTAAAACTAGAACAATCCACATCCTTAATTACTTACGAACACTAATTTTAATCTAGGTCCACCTCTACCCCTCCTAACTCCCGTTACTGCCCCTAATATGTCTCTGACTAGCCCTTCATGCCTGAGAAGGTGTCCTACCAACGTATCTCACTTATTTCTTATTGACATCCATAGAGTCCTCCGCTCTCCTATTCTTTCTAATACCTCTTCATTTCTAACCTTTTCTACCCACGTTATCCTCATCATCCGCCTATAACTTACCATGCTTCGCACCCGTACAGTGCCGCGCTCCAAACATACATCTTTGACAATCTTTTTCGGATTTCTAAATTAACCGTTCACAAGCATGGAAGTGACTTCCTTTTGTTGAAGGCAACTCGATCCTGCGATATCCTCTGTTTTATATCCCTACTACTCCTTTCATCCTGACTTATCTGACTTCTTCTAGTTTTTCGTCTCCTATCTTTATATTCGCTCTTTCCCTACTTTTTCTTCCCTTGCATATCAGTATTTTAGTTTTACTTTTATTTATTTTTTCATACAATACTATTTTGTCAATACCGCTTCCGTTTTATTTAAAGCTATCTCTAACTCGTCCTTGTTAGACGCTAATACTGCTATATCATGTGCAAATCTAAACTTACTAATCTTTTGCCCCTGTATATCTATCCCTACAGTTGCCCTGTTTTTAATGATGTTGATCGCGTCTTCGATGTATAGATTAAAAAGTAGCGGTGAGAGTGTGCATCCCTGTCTGTCTTCCTACGTTGCTGCTCCAGTTCTATAACTGCCTGTTGCTCTTTATACAAACTAAGTATCACTCTTCTATCTATGTATCTAATCCCTACATTTTTAAGTATATTTATCACCCTGTCCCATTCAACATTGTCAAAAGCTTTTTCTAAATCTACAAATCCTATATACGCACTATTTCTTTTTTCTATCGTTTTCCCTATTGTTACCCATGAGTGTGTTAACTTCATAGAAATTGAAAATATGCGTCACGGCCTTTTCATTACGAAATCAGCGCCATACAGTCTATGAAGGCAGCGATTCTTGTGCGTCAGAAAATCGTTACGAAATCGCCGAATTCTTGTAACAATTTTTCGCTTTCGCCACAAAATCTAGCAAAGAAACTTCCTGGCTTCAATACATCATGCAACTTCCTTTTGCTAATAATAGACACTGAAACGCTTGACCTTTTTCTTAAAACCTCGTACACCGTTCCGACATAGAAACGCACAAAAAAAAACAAAACAAAACAATCTCGCAACACAGAAATCATCTTTTTCAATGGTTACTACAGAACAATTTATTAACCTATGCCACAGTTACAACTGTTGTGAAATGAAAGTTCATTCATGGTCGGTTCCTCCGAAGGTTAATTGACGTCTTATTATTATTTATGTATATGCTAATCAAAGAAATCAAATCTATAAAAAATATAATCGAATGTCGTTTTTTTATTTTTTTTTTATTGCTGAATCATGAGTTTTACTCAAAAACATCCCTGTACTTTCAGAGATGCTTCTCATTTGTGTCAACATAGACACACGTACTTTTCAATTGATATCATTCACGACCACATAAGTATAAATACGTTTGCGTTAAAGCCCATTACAAAGATAAAAAACCGCGTATTGTCGGATTCTTCCAGACGAAGTGCTACATTACGAGCTTTGCTTGACACGGAACCCCGCAGTCTTCTAAGGTTTACCCAGATATGTGTTAGACAAACCTCGAAACATGGTAATTACGCATAAGTAGGACTCCAGATAAAAACTTTTTTTACCTACTGGAAGCAGAGATGTGATTTATTTGAAATACTTGCATTTATAATGCAAATACAAAATAAAAGCTACATTCTAATTCGTTAACTCATGAGAGCTCCTGAAATTCTTGGGGAATTGGAAATGAATAATCTAAAATATTGGGTCGATATTGTTTTTCGGGTTCAATGTCATGGTCCATGGAATTTTGAAGTTACAAATTCATATTGTCACATGCCAAATCACCACTTATCGTACGTTTAGCAAGGAACTACGAAATTCTGTGAATTACGACAAAACAGCCCTCAAACCAATATCAAATTGATATACCCCAGCTGTGTAAAACTGAAAATTACAAGATATTGTGGTGTCCTAATAAATGCGTATAATCCAAAATTCTTAGAAAACGATTCGAAAACCTTCACTTATTAGATGTTCCCAAAGCTAAAGAAAGTATGGATTCCTGTCTTTCTCTTATTACAATGTGTCAAAGATCAGAAGCAAAATTGGGTTGTAAATATTTAGATACAAAATGATTGATGTTGATTTTACATCAATAAAATTATTTGGAACCCTATTTTGGCTCTGATCTTTCATGCTAAACAAACTATTTTGGCATCAGTGTCTTTTTCCCAAGGCAAATAAGGAAGCATATAGAAGAATTATTTGTTGCTGAACTGAAGAAACTGTAATATAAAGATAGAAAAATCTCACTTCATCTCAATCACTTCAACGCGAAAAATATGAGTGATATTTAATCTTCGCAGCTGGTGATATAGTGCAAACACCACTGTTAGTCTAAAACTTCAATATTTAAAAAATAAGCAAATGCCTGCAAAGTTTTCTTAAAAAATGTTTTATACTTACGTGAATGTAGAATATTAAATAGGTACTGCAAAAAAGTGTTTATTTGAAAAAAGTATTTTGAAAATATGTATTTTGCATTTAGCAAAGATACAAAAGAAAAATCTATTTCGTATTTTACATTTGAAATAACAACAGATCAAAAAAGTATTCGCATTTTGTATTTAAATACTTTTAAAAAAACATTTTGCACATTTCAGTTCAAATGAATGCATGGTTAGAAGTTTGTAGTAGATTTGCCGGTAGATACAGGTAAAATTTGAGCTATTGTGATTTAGGCCTGTCGGCTGTTGGATCGGCATTTGTCGAAAGACTGCGATTTATTCGCATGATGTATTTCGGAGATGTCGCAGGTTCATTTGGGCAGAGCGCAACAAAGCATTTCTGTCTGGGATATTTTTGCTCATGACTGCACGTCACTTCATGATTTCGACATCAAAGGGCACTATTCTGCGATTCCTTACCTTCTTGTGCATATACATGTGTATCTATATAAAGTAACAAATGTAGATACGCAATTCCATTCTTTGTCTTTATGTTATGCAATACGAGGGCGGTTCAATGAGTACCCGTGTTTGAAGACGGAGGACGTTCCTGAGGGAAATTGGTGTTGTCATCGTGTGCTGCCATCTATCAAACCACGCCGAAACGAATTTCAGACTGATTGATAGGTTAGTTTGGATTTGGCAGCCATTCGACGGAGACATGTTTCGTTATTTTCGCTAAGATGGAAAAAGAGGACTATCGTTCGGTAACTNTATAAAGAGTGGTCGTTAAATGGAGAGAAATAAAAGATATTATTTTACTATTCTATAATAATATGCATTTACCAATATAGTACACATTTTGCACACGAACATTATTATTCATACATTGCGTATAGTCTTTGATCTAACCCCTATCACTTTTTAAGGGGGTGAGACCGCCACGAACTTTTTATGGTGTGGTGGGGGAGACCTCCTCTTTCGATCCCCCCTCCTTCGGGGGTGGGGGCCATCATCTAGACCTTTACCGAAACTTTCAAATTTCTAATTGTTCGCTTTCATCTAATTTTATGCAAATGAATCTAACGCGTTGATATCATGTAATGCAACCTTATCCTAGTTTAGAGGTAGTGGCTAAAATGGTCAATTCCCAATGAAGACGTTTAGATAAACAATGGAACTGTGCTTTGGTATCATCTTCCATATCCATGGTATTGTTTATTCACTAATATTTTGACGTGTTTTGCGTTTGTATTTCACAATATTCGGTCGTATAGGACCATATAGGGTCATAGATATGGCTAAAAGCTCACCGACAAAAACTTTAGGTGAAATTAGTAGTTCGAGATCCCAGTACCGTCAGACAAAATTTGATCGGGTTCAACTACTTTATTACTATTGTATTTGCCTATAAATGTGACGTATTTGCGTAATTATAATTACACGCAAACGAATCGTTCCTCGCCGGTACAAACGGAACATTTCACTTCTTCTTGGTTTATTATTACTCTCAATTGCGTGCTGTTGCGCACGTAGAGATTTTCGAATGTCTTTTTAAGGAATTTTAATTGGCATGCCACCAGAAACTTTTTCAAAGAATTCCGAACCGAAACGACCTATACCTATAGCCAAAGTTTTTTGTAAAAGCTTTCTTTCTCAATCAAAGATCATAATGTCTAGGAAATAGTCATTGGTTTGAACCATTGCAAAGCGTACCCAAGTTTGAAATACAGTGTAAACTCTATACTATACTAAACACTTAAGGGATTGAACATTTTCAGGCGTTATAAAGAGTGGTTGTTAAATGGAGAGAACTAAAAGATATTATTTTACTATTCTATAATAATATGTATTTACCAATATAGTGCACATTTTGCACACGAACATTATTATTCGTACATTGCGTATAGCCTGTTATTTTCGTCTGATGTTTTTTGCTGCTCCAATATTTTAATTGTATTTTGTTACGTATCTTACTCATATCTTGAGATACTGCTGGATCAATTTGATTATATAAAAAGTATTTTTTTAATAGTTTCGCTGCATCAAGTGCTTGTTTGATGCTTGGTGGAGGGACAGGATCGTCTTCTTCAACAACGTACACAGCTGCAGT
>NW_020439112.1:1876197-1895438 GCF_000699045.2 Agrilus planipennis
CCGCCCGGGGCCTCGCTCTTGCAGGGGCCTCGCACACTCGCGCAACAATCTAATTAGAAAAATATTAGGTAGTAATAGTACATACTACTAATGTTTATTTGAATTTCTTAATAGTCTTAAAAGAAGCCGCAAATTTGCTATCTTTGTCTTTATCAATTTTTTTTAATTTTCGATAAACAATTTTAAAATTGTAAACTTATTTATGAATCACTTTGCATTTTTTAAGTATCGTCATTAAAATTAATTCCACAAAGACGAGGGTCTCGCAAAAATTAACCCGCCCGGAACCTTCCAATGACTAAGGCCGCCCCTGGATATAACAATATAGCAACATATAATAAAGTTCTGCAAGACGAGTACTTTTGCATTCGATATTTTGACTAATTCTGTTTTAGTATTTCCTTTCTTTACCTATCAATCATGAGAAAGTGTTATATAGTTGTGCAATACATAATTCAATTAAAAAAAATAAAATAGAAAGGTCTAATAAAACGAGAACTTACAATCTTTTCTCAATGAGTTATTAGCTTAATAAAACAAATTACTTATAATCAGAGTCGGTCGGTGTATAGGTGCTGCAAAACTGGTGTTTTTGCGACCCAATTATTAATATTTAACAACAAAATAATTTAGTATATGTGCAAAATCGTTTTTTTGCCCACCGTCCTGCGCTAAGTAGTAGACCAAATGAATCCTTCGGGTCTCTGGTTACGGTATCCCTTATATTATTTATCTGGGCCGCATGTAGCGGTTCTGCTCACTGCTTCGGAAACCCGCACCGCTCCCGGGTAATCCCTTATTTTATAAAGACATAAAGCCGGGAATTTAGAAGGGGTCAGTGGTCTACACTTACCCCAGTATTAGTATATTTTTATTCCCCGAACGATGCTTTCCATTGAAAAATTATTTTTATGAAAAATTGATAGCTTCAACGACATAGACAAATTTGCTAATATGAAATTGAATTGATTTTCAAGTAGGTATATACTCAATTGCAGAATAACCCGCTCCTTTTCATCACGAGTCGCCACTGTCTATTATCTAATAGCACACGCTTCCTCTTTATGACTAATTTTTATTATTCAACTACATAGCTATAAAATACCAGTGAGAAGCAAGTCAACATTTTATATAGTAGTAAAATATGAAACAGACTTTTTTTCTTAAGAAAAGGTCATGAACCTAATGATGCTCTTATAATGATTGTTACGGTTTAGTATTTATTATTCCTAGCATAAAAATTACAGATTTTTGAGTACCGAGCATGTCTTTTTGTTGTTATAAAAGTAATTAAAATATTATTAGATACTGCGTAAGTATTTGTAAATTACGCTTGTAAAAAATATACGTATGTACTGTTTATCGTATTGACTTGGAGGAATGTTCTACTATAATTTTACTACAAAAAGAAAAAGTTAAATATGCGTGGTACGAACTATAAATACCGTAATTAATAAAAATTAAGATTCGAGGAAAATACGGATTTCAAATTTAGATTTCGTCGGATACGTACATGTTAAATATAATTTACTACATGTTTCAACCACTCTTTCACACAAAAACACATTTTATATTCATACCTACGCGTTTTGAAAATGATTCGTCAATTTTATTACACAGTTATTTCTTAGGTAATTAATAAATGTTAGTGGTTTGTTTTTGAAATGTTAACTTTAAATAATGAAATTTTGAATAATAGTGGCGGTTAGATGAGTGACCACGTAATTTTATCAAAATCAAACATTTTCGATACTACAGAACATATAACCATTCCTGAAGTCTTTAAATCTTGTGACCCAATGACACGATGATACTCATTGTGAAATTATATTAAAAAAATCGTAATTTTCCTTTTTAAAATGATGCAAAGGCCAAAATGTAATTTTGGAGATCATCGTCGTCTTATCATCTTCAACCAGAAGATTAGAAGCGTTCGAAATGTGGTGTTACAGGCGCATGATGAGGATAGCGTAGAGAGAGAAGGTTAGAAATGAGGATGTATTAGAAAGAATAGGAGAACAGAGGTTACTATAGAAGTCTATAATAAATAGACATGAAGAGTTAGTTATACTTCATTTGTTTTCTCTAGCGATGTGCCCCTTCCAATGTCTTGGATAAGCGCTAGCAAAATCGTAGGTAGGGAGAAAAAAGCTCATTATACTCTCGACTCTTGTTCATTAAACATACTTTTTCATACAGTATCTGCCAAAAGTTTTGTTCAATCGTATTCATGATTCAGTAGTGCGAGTCGAAAACAAGCGTTAANATGTCTTTTTGTTGTTATAAAAGTAATTAAAATATTATTAGATACTGCGTAAGTATTTGTAAATTACGCTTGTAAAAAATATACGTATGTACTGTTTATCGTATTGACTTGGAGGAATGTTCTACTATAATTTTACTACAAAAAGAAAAAGTTAAATATGCGTGGTACGAACTATAAATACCGTAATTAATAAAAATTAAGATTCGAGGAAAATACGGATTTCAAATTTAGATTTCGTCGGATACGTACATGTTAAATATAATTTACTACATGTTTCAACCACTCTTTCACACAAAAACACATTTTATATTCATACCTACGCGTTTTGAAAATGATTCGTCAATTTTATTACACAGTTATTTCTTAGGTAATTAATAAATGTTAGTGGTTTGTTTTTGAAATGTTAACTTTAAATAATGAAATTTTGAATAATAGTGGCGGTTAGATGAGTGACCACGTAATTTTATCAAAATCAAACATTTTCGATACTACAGAACATATAACCATTCCTGAAGTCTTTAAATCTTGTGACCCAATGACACGATGATACTCATTGTGAAATTATATTAAAAAAATCGTAATTTTCCTTTTTAAAATGATGCAAAGGCCAAAATGTAATTTTGGAGATCATCGTCGTCTTATCATCTTCAACCAGAAGATTAGAAGCGTTCGAAATGTGGTGTTACAGGCGCATGATGAGGATAGCGTAGAGAGAGAAGGTTAGAAATGAGGATGTATTAGAAAGAATAGGAGAACAGAGGTTACTATAGAAGTCTATAATAAATAGACATGAAGAGTTAGTTATACTTCATTTGTTTTCTCTAGCGATGTGCCCCTTCCAATGTCTTGGATAAGCGCTAGCAAAATCGTAGGTAGGGAGAAAAAAGCTCATTATACTCTCGACTCTTGTTCATTAAACATACTTTTTCATACAGTATCTGCCAAAAGTTTTGTTCAATCGTATTCATGATTCAGTAGTGCGAGTCGAAAACAAGCGTTAAATGTCTTCAAATATAAATAAACATCTCGTTGATATTTTCAGTAGTAAATGGTACCAATAACAGCACATTTGAGCAATGCAATTGTAGTGCATAAAATGGTCAATTTTTCCGTGCAGTACTGTACGGATTACACGCTCCTCACCGGTTAAGAGAGTTGCCTCCTTCCTTTTCTGGCCTAGTGCTGTTCTTTTTTATTTTGCGCCGGTCAAACTGAAGGTCACATCGCTACAGAAAGTAAACGAAGTATAGAGACATATTAGAAGCAGAAACAGGAGCTATGAGGAGAAGTAGATTTACATTAGATTACTGTTCACAAATAGTTTTAGCTCAGGATAGGAAAGAGTGGAGGTGCGTGTCCAACCAGTCCTAGGACCTTATGATGATAATGATGCCGGAAACTAGAAACTAATTGTAAGCCAAAGAATTTCTTGTGGTGGTTGGTGTGAAATCATTTGTTTTAAATAATGCAATTCTAATATTAAATAAGTGCAAAACAAATTACTCGTTGCCTATGTTCAATCAATGAACTTATATGTATTTTATAATTCCAAAACAATTTTCTTGAACCTTAGAATCATTCACGTAAACTTGAGGCGTTCATAATTAAAAAAAACTATCCTTTACGATTGTATATTTCAACGTTAACATACCGGTTTGTTCAGGTTAATAAATTACGTAAATTGGGAAAATTAATTTGTGGATATTTAAAACTTTTAACTGAACAGCTGCACAATTGTCTGCCAATATTTTCATCATACGATTCGAGTGTCATCCACTCAGAGAACAGGTTGGCCAACTAATTCCCGACGAGTATTATAATAACTATAAGATTCGACTTAAAAATTAAAGTTTTGACTTTTTCTTAATTACCTATTACAACATAAAAAGAAAAAGAATAATTGTTTATAATTATTATTTTCTTTCCCTGTGCTTAATTAAACAGGCAGACTTCTATGTGGCAATACTAATTTCAAAAGCGGCTAACTAATTTTAAAACATTCACAATCATCTTCACGAATGATACTTCAATTAAAGCCTTACTAGTGACTTCCAAGTATGATTACGTATTTTAAGCAATTGCAGTACTACCATACATTAAAAGAAACCACAAAAGTTATTTTGGCTATTTTTGTTGGTTTGGTCTTTTATCGATGTCTTGAGGATACAAAATCAGTGTATCACTTCTGAGCGCTTCACTATTACAACAATAATTAATCGACGGCTAAATCCTTATTAGTTATTATATTACCAGTGTGACCTACATATTTAGCAAAAAAGGGAAAATTTGCAGCTTGTAGATTTATACGAACAGGCAAGTGCAGAAGCTAAACAGGATGATTTTAGATAATTTTATTGGTAGAATGAGTGATTTGAAAAGTCGCAAAATTTTCTAACATTTACCCAACAGTCTAAAAAAAGAGTTACAATATTCCTCAATCATGGGACGGTAAATATGATGATTGATGCAAAATGAGGCAATTTTTCGGGCTTTTGGTATAAATTATTCATTGCCATTTATTACTAGTAAAGAAAAAGGATTTTACGTGTTACAGCATGGCGACCTAATATAGCTTTTAGGTTTACAAAGTAGTCCTGACGACTGTTGGCGAAAAATTTTTTTTAAACACTAGAATTTGATGAATTCTTTACTCAATAAACATTGATTGGAAAACTTCTCAAAATTTACTTCTGTAGTTTCATTGTTTTTGTTAATCACACTGTATTTTACTTTTCAAAAAGTATTTTAAAAATATTTTATGAATATGTAGGTAGTGTGACCCATAACTGTAATATTCAATAAATAATTTCTAATTAGGTACTATTGTTTATTACATTGTTTTATTCTCAAAAACCAACATTTACCAATCGTTATTGGAAAAACCTATTATGTACCTACCATATTCCAATGGCAAAAGTACAAAAAAATCGCCTCATATCATGCTGGTAAATACTACGATTTATTAGTAAATCCTAAGACTTACCGACATTTGGGCTTTTACAGCAACATATAGAATGCAAGTAATGCTTTTAGTTTACTGAACATAGAAAGTACATATTTTTTTTCGCTACTGTGCACATGTGGAATATATTTTTTCGACCACGTCTATCTGAAAATGCTGCTCTGAAAACTGCTTTAAACTAACAAAATCTTTTCAACAAAACGTAACACTCCTTAAGCCCATTGACAATCCTCTAGGGTATAATATTTTTGACGCCTATATTTTAAATCATTAAGACATATTTAAGATTATCTACATTCTACATCTCTTTTCTAAAAAGTAAGAGTGATCCCGTGCCCCCGTGACCTCGTGCATCAACCGCTATGCCACTGAGTCCACTTTGTATCTAATATCTATGTAAACGGCGTGTCTGATCAATTGGTACGAACATTTAATGGTAAATCATTAGCGTCTTTCACCCGGATCGCTATAAATAGAAGAAAATAGGACAAGATTTTTTTAAAACGTCTGCGTTCATATTATAGATAGATGAATGATGCAACTTTCAAGGCTTTTCCGTAATAATAATCTATCTATAAAATATCACTGGCAGTCAGTCGGGGCAATACACCGGTATGAAAGCTAAAGTAATAGGTTATTACTATTAGTAGGTACTACACTATACGGTGCAATAAACGATCGACTTTTAAGAGTTCAATAAGTGTTTTTTTCGTTTAGTAATTACTGTTATTGAAACGTTTATTAGATACTACGGCAAACTTTGTTGCATAACGCCAATCGCAGTCGGATTTCATGCCTTTCAGATACATGTTGTATTTCATAATAATTACACAGGGCAACAGCAGTCCTGTTACTAGGGGTTTGAAAGTAGTTTTTGAGTAATTTTGTGTCCCCGACACTAAAAATGCTTAATTAATGAAGGTAACTTAATTTATTGTAATTTTTGAGATACGCTTCGTCCTTAATCGTTATTATTCATGAATGTTACCTACCTATATGGTTAAACAAAAGATATAAGAACTAATAAGTAAATAAATAGCGTTTTTCTGTCTTAACTCAAGCTTTTTTAAAATAATACAACTAAAAAAGTTATTACGTTTATAAGTTCCTCCTTTTTCAAATAAATTAGATCAGTTAGAATTCCGTAAGTCCCAATGAAAAACGGAACCCTTATAAGTTCGCTCGTGTGTCTGTCTGTTCGTTTTTAGCGAAAATGTTCAAGTTCCTCATCCCGTTAGAGACGCAAAAATATTTTCCAAACAAACTTTGAAAACAAAAGTTAATATCTACTCATATAGTTTTGTGATTTTAGGATTATTTTAAATTCATATTTGTTTTCTCTAAATTTTAATAATCAACACGAATACGATTTCAGATCCAGTTACTGAGGAAACTTCTCAAAAATTTTAAATTTGTTTCGGAAATTGATGAAGAATTGTTTTTTTAATAATAAGAATAATTCTGCTATTACATATTAAAAATATTGTTACAATTTCCCAGCGTATTATGTAATATTTTACATCAATTTAAATGATTTTGCTTACCAATGAAATAATAATAAATGATAAAATAATCGTCAGCTAATTTAATATTACTGACTGCAAATAACTTATTTAGATATGTGTAAATGTTTACAGATTTAGCTATATTTAAATCGACATTGGATTAATATAATCAGTTTTAAGGAGCGTTTTTAACTTACGACATTTTTTGAATATTTATTTTTACATCTAAAATGAATATAATTTTTAATTTTCAATACAACGTGATTTTTATAGTAGATCGAACAAAGATTGGGCTTAAATTGCTTCTATACACTCGAATTTATTGGTTATAATGTATCATTAGAATAAATGCAACCAATTATATACCCGTGTATAAACCCGCTTACTTTTGTCCAGTTGTTTATTTCCATTTCGAATATGTCGAAATTTCAGATTATTAATTAAGCACTTTTTTTGGTGTTTAATAATGTTGGATGAAATTTTACAAAACCCTAGTCTTTAAAAATATATTGAAATAATTGTAAGAGTCGTATTTTGTTGTCTAAGACCAGAAATCTGCTCGAATTCCATTATTGCGGATAACCCTAGAATGTACTGCGAAACTGCACCTAGGTTCATAAAACATCGATGAATGCGTGTACATCTAAGCATAAAATATACGTACATCTGGTTCATTTTCAATTATTAACACGTTGAAAATTTACGAGCGCTTACCCATGCCATTCTTGAATCGTAAACTTTTGAAGTTTGTGTTTGAAAACCGCGACTAATAACACATATTATATACAAATACGTATACGTCCATGTAAAAACCGTGCATACAAAGACAACACGTACATGCACACATGTGAGATGTTACCTACGAAATTAACATCGCTCACGCGACCATATAACGGATGAATGGAAAGGAAGTGAAACATTGCGGAAGTTGTAACATCTCACCTATTACAAGAATTTTACCTATGTTCAAACACATAACTTTTCGGAAAATATAATAACACTAAAGAATATCATCATCATATCATCATAAGGTCGTCAGTCCTAAGACTGGTTGGACACGCACCTCCACTCTTTCCTATCCTGAGCTAATCTTCGCCTTTCCCTAAAACTAGAACATCCCACATTCTTAACTATTTGCGAACAGTAATCTAATCTAGGTCTACCTCTACTCCTCATAACTCCTGTTTGTGCCTCTAATATGTCTCTGACTAGACCTTCATGCCTGAGATGGTGTCCTACCAACCTATCTAGCCTATTCTTTATTGACTTCCATAGAGTCCTCTGTTCTCCTGTTCATTCTAAATCCTCTTCATTTCAAACCTTTTCTACCCACGTTATCCTCATCATTCGCCTGTCACACCACATTTCGAAGGCTAACCTTTTCTTTTCCGCCGCACTCACTGTTCATGTTTCGCACCCGTACAACGCCGCGCTCCAAACATACACCTTTAACTAAAGAATATATCAGATAAATAATAAGGATTTCAATGTCTGCATGTAATAATTAAATCGAAAATTTAAAAAAATTAAATGTTGACAGATAAAAAGCTCTGCGCTCGCTATATCTCATAGGCTAACTTTCATCATCATAAGATCGTCAGCCCTAAGACTGGTTGAACACACCTCTACTCCTTCCAATCCTGAGCTAATTTTCTCATTTCCCTAAAACTAGAACATCCCACATCCTTAACAATTTGCGAACAGTAATCTAATCTAGGTCTACCTCTACCCTTCCTAACTCCTGTTTCTGCCTCCAATATGTCTCTGACTAGACATTCATGCCTGAGAATGTATCTCGCCTATTTTCTATTGACTTCCACACAGTTCTTCGTTCTTTCATTCTTTTTTAATACCTATTCATTTCTAACTTTTATACACGGTATCCTCATCATTCGCCGATAATACCTCGATTAATAAGTTTCTTCATTCATTAATTCATCCATTGATTCATTCATTCATTCATTCATTCATTCAATAACTCATTCATTCATTCATTCAGTAGTATTTGAAGACGTTTGATTCTCCTTCCGTCCTGCCTTCGTTCCCTGTGGCATACCGTAACGTTACCGGCTACATAAATATGCAACACTGTCTTTCTTCTCACCCTGTATATGTTTATTTAATTGGTCTAATTCGGTAAAAGTACGAAAATATTACCGAGGATGGCGA
Organism: Agrilus planipennis; assembly: GCF_000699045.2. Lineage (NCBI taxonomy): Eukaryota > Metazoa > Arthropoda > Insecta > Coleoptera > Buprestidae > Agrilus > Agrilus planipennis. The sequence continues at coordinate 1,885,100 of NW_020439112.1, forward strand.
TCAAGTTTTCCATGTGAGTGCGGGTCTCTTAATTTTAGAAAATGGTGACATTTAATAGAAGGAGAAATTAAGAAAAACTGCCTGGCACACGTCTCAAAGCCTCTAATTATGGTTCAACAGCCTTGTTACAAATATCCAAAGTGATAAATTAGAAAGATTCGCACACAGCTACGGACTTGCCCATCTCTCGTTGCATGGCTGTGCGCGACATTAAGGTCCACGATGACATTTTAATTTGGACACCGAAGGATTTTGCGACGCGAATTGAAATTTATTTTCCTCTTTTTGTCATGCGAACGTCACACATCCTGTCACAAAACGTTTAAATAAATACCGCTTGTTAACTGCCAAAACCATCTGTACAAACTGACGTCGAATTCTGGGTTTCTAATAAGGCTTTTAAAAACCACTGCCAAAACGGAATTGTCACTCACAGTTACACCTCCAAATCGAACAAAAATACAGTAACACCGTTATGAAATTAAAAAAAAAAATTGCTGGTTTTTATTTTGGTACTTGTATTGTGTAGATATGCACTGGATACTCGAGATGCAATATGGATTCGGTAGCAGCGCATCCGGCGTCTTTTCACGACACGGCCGGGTGCCGGATAATGGCGCCGAGTACCCGACAGTGCTGAGTAATCAGAGAAGAAAGAAAAAACTAACGCCAGCATTAATTATTTACCTAATGAAAATTGTTAATTAAATTATACTGAGCAGCATGGCCTGGATGTTTAGATCATTATTTAGCATTCGGGAGGACGCCGGTCCGATTCCGGGTCCGTGTGCCTTGGTCCAAGTTTTTCTGTGGTTTCCTTGGGTCACTTTCTGGGGCGGTAATATTCCACAGATAATCTTTCATTCTCTTCTGTTTTCATTTCGTCCGTCTCATCTTTCTCACCCGAACCCCAACCCACCCATTCCTATGATTCCTGAAAGGGGACTGAAGAGCGCCTTCCTGCATAGTCCGGAGGGACTGTCCTCCCACCAGTATTAGTGGCTGGTGGGAATGGAACAGATTCCTGGTCCGTGTGCCTTGGTCCAAGTTTTTCTGTGGTTTCGTTGGGTCACTTATATAAATTCTGGGGCGGTAATATTCCACAGATAATCTTTCATTCTCTTCTGTCTTCATTTCGTTCATCTCATCTTTCTCATCCGAACTCACTCCACGATTCCTGAAAGGAAGCTGAAGAGCTCCTTCCGGCGTAGTCCGGAGGGACTGCCCTCCCACCAGCATTAGTGTTTGGTGGGAATGAAACACCCAAAAAGTTTGAAAGTTTTAAAAAAATGAAGACATGAATCATAACCCATATTCCTAGGTACTCGGTTACCAGGTATCCCACAAAATCACTCATCATCATCAGCCCTATGACTGGTTTGACACGTACCTCCACTCTTTCCTATCCTGAGCTAATCTTCGCTATACTACTGTAAATGTTCAAGACAGAGAGATCAGGGCAATGTCAACCATCATATCTGGTTAGTAACTTGTGCTGTATATTTCTGTATTGTTTTAATTTATTGATAGTATTAGTTTAGTAGGTTTTGCGTTTATTTTGAAATAGTCACCTGATGTAAAGGGGAAGTACAAGTGTTAAATAAATCAACTTTGCAAATTTTTGATGTTGGAATAAATATCAGTTGTAAACGCCAAAAGCATTAGTTAAACTGACTTTGAGTAGGTATTTTACAAGCCAGTTAGAAAAAAAATCACAGAAAATGTCTATATAAACACTAAACATGCGGCATTGCCAAAAAAACATGATGTACATCTGCTCTTGCGTATTTTATATAAAAATAAATATTTATAGGAATCTAATCAGAAAATGCTACGTTTTAGTTTTAGGGAAATGCGAAGATTAGCTCAGGATAGAAAAGAGACATCTCCAGGCTTTTATACAATCACAGATGGAATAAAAAGTTGAAAACTTTTATTAAAACTTTAAACAATCTCGCCGATTTAAAGCTCAGGACTTTCCATGTTGAGGTAGCGATTAAATTCAAAAGCTTTCAAATATACAAAAATCATAATTCCTGTTAGATTATGTTATTAATGCTGTAGGTATTTGGGACAAAGATCAACATTTCCGGCTTAACCGGAAGTCACTTTAAATTACTTTATGACGCGTTTGGAACACAAAGTGGTATAAATATGTATAAACAAAACCACCCCTGTCACTCAGTCTTGACTAAGTTAACCCTCTTCGTCCATTTACTGATAATATGGGAGTCTGGTGGTCGTACAAATATAAAATACAAAATACCGGTATTTATATTTTGCATTTAAATACGTTTCTGAGAAACGCATATTGTATTTTATTTAAAATATTTTTTCATGCATGATGCAAAATAATTTTTGTCATTAAGTTTTGCTATTACTACTGTTCAAACGTTATATAAAATGAAACAAAACTGCTCACATTAACCATTGAAAGTATTAAAAGTCTAAAACGAAATAAAATGGCATTCTGTGAATGCTTTCTAATAATTGAACTGAAAAGGGTGCCAAAAGAAATAAGGGGGTATGTACACCATTTATTAGTTAATGAGCTGAGAAAACAATAACAAAAAAATACCTATTAAAAGTATATTTTAATAACTTCAAACAGAAAAAAGAAAAGAAAAAATTAATCGTACTTTTAAAAAATGCATAAATATCTATGTAATATTTTGTCCAAATTTAGAGCTTCTACAATTTTTCTCTCGGGGAACATGATTGCTAAATTACTTATCTATGAAAATTTCACTTCCTGTCCCCAGACTGGTGAAAAATATAGTAGAATACGCTTATAATGACATCTAAAGGAAATGACAAACACGTCATACTAAGCGGGCGTCATACAAAGCATAGTCTTAGAAAATGAACAACTTTCTATTTTGGTTAGTTATTTAGTTTCATAGAGAGAAAAACTACAAATTCTATATATTTATTAACAGAAAAAGAAAAAGAACGATGAATTGTAATATCAATATACATAAGAAGGACCAGAAAAATGAGCGAAAATGTTATTATTAATCATTTGGGTCACTAANAATTGTAATATAAATATACATAAGAAGGGTCAGAAAAATGAGCGAAAATGTTATTATTAATCATTTGGATCACTACAGCCGGATATGATTTCTTGAGAATCAGTCATAATAAACGATATATTATTTTAAACGAACTCATTATATCCAAACTTTCCTATAGAGAATTTAATATGAAAACCAAACTTAACACTGCAATTACTTTATATTAAGCACCTGGTCAATATAGGCGGAGTCACAATAAACGAATTCCACTGTAATTAATTTGTTGCGCATTTTTCCATTTTTTAAGTACTTGTAAGTTAAGGAGTTACCCGGCAAATTACAAAAAGAAAACACCTACTGCCGTTTTGGCAGTTAATCCGTTACACACAGAATATTTTTTTTGTAAGAATTCTAAACCAAAGGAACGTAGTATTACCTATCACCTCTACGTTGACAAAAGTGAATTTACGCGCAAGGACGTTAGTAATAACAAACAGCACATTCCAACAAGTGTTTTCGTTAATGAATTTGTTTCTGTTTATTCATCGTTCTTATCATTAATGCAAAATGTATGTTTAACCTTTACGATACGCATTTAGCTCTGCCAAACGTAAACATGAACAGATGCGAAAATGTTTCATTGAGAAACACATAATACATAATAACGCTTACAACTTTTCAGTTGATAATAAATTCGTATGTTCAATAAAAGTGATAATAACAATAATAATAATAAAAGGTATTATTATTATTATTGTTATTCCTGGGTTGACACAACCAATTGCGAGATGTATTATTTTGACTATTATTACAAACGAATGACAGGTTTTGATAGATTTAGGTCAGGGTAGGTTACGTCAGACCAGGAATGTATGTATAAAAACGTATGGTTTCTAAAAAATGCATCCGTACATATCATTAAATCGAGCATACGAACCCTATCTCGGTGATGTTATTCAATTCTTTTAGGAAATTATTATTGTTAAAGAAAACATTTATTAAAATATATACATTTCCGTTTGAAAATCACCCTAAATATAAGTATTTGTATACGGAGTCAGTAATGATATGTAATTAGGTACATTAAATAGGAGAATTAATTATTTTATTTATTGTGAAGTAGAAGTTTACAATTCCCGCGTAAATACGCACGAATGGCGTGGGTGTTGTATTCCAAAGATAACTCGATTTTACTGTACGTAAAAGAGCACCCACGAACCAGAAAACATGTGTACGTAACGAAGCAGGGCTATTATGAACCCGTGCGTAAGGGCGGACACGTGTCCAACCAATTTATATCCGTTTCGTAGCCAACTACAACAAAAGCATCATTATAATTTCTACTCATTCATTTCAAAATTTCAGAAATGCCACACACACACACACACACACATAGGTACACATATATGTATATGTGTTCCTATTATGACGAATAAAAAAACAAAATCAGCTAAATTTATTTCAATACAGTGGATTTCGGGTATAACGACGACGAACGGACCACTGCATTTCGTTGTTATATCCGAAAGTCGTTACAGGCAAAGCTGACACGTGTGTATAGTATTTACCATTTTTTAATTTTGAAACGATTTCCGCTTTTCTTGTATCTAGGAGTCATATTTTTTCAAAAAAAGTTTACTAAACACAGTTACTACTCAGAACACACTTTGTAACTGAACCATTTTAACTAACATCTATAAACAAGCGGTAAAGTCGCTATATTTGCATGGGATTACTAAGGATTTGTCATAAATGATTCATTAAAAACAGTCGCTATAGCCGAACTCGGCGTTACATCCGAAGTCGCTATAGCCACATGAATTTTGTACTAAAGTATTCTTTAAATTCAAAGGACTTAGATTTAACGTCGCTATAACCAAGGTCGTAATAAATGAAATCTACTGTATTTCAAAAATTAGCGGAAAGTAAAAAAAGAATGAATGAAAGTGTCGAAAATATGAGAACACATCAACTAGAAACTTTTAATCTCCAGCAACACAGGGAAACGATTAACCACTTGCGAAATTTATATTTAGTAAGCGATAGTACTACATCATGTTCATGTTTGAAGCCACTTCCAAACTTTCGATTAAGCATCAAAGAACCACTGTAAATTATAATTCACGATTGGATAAAAACATTAACCCAAAAACAAACGGCATAATGAGGTTGTCCTACAGACAGAATTATGTATCAAATGCTTTTACGAGTTTGGAAAATGCTAAAACAGTACCTAAAATACACAGTGCACGAAGAATCTGTTCAGAACATTTATACAACTAAAGGAAGACCTGAATCTTAATTTGTCCGTCTATAGTAGGTAGCCATTTTTGTTTTTTTTTTGTAGTACCTATACGAACGACCTTATGATGATGATGATACCATAATAGAAGAAGTATCTGGCTTTTGGTATTTAGAAAATCGTACAATTCACGATGAAAGGAGTAGTAGGGATATAAAACAAAGGATAGCGCAAGGTCCAGTCGCTTTTAACAAAAGGAAATTACTTCTATGCTCGCAAACGGTTAATTCAGAAATTTGAAACATATTGTTGAAGTAGCATGTGTGGAGGACGGCCCTGTATGGGTGCGATACGTGGAGAGTAGACACGGCGGAAAAATGTGTTACGGGCGAATAATGAGTATATCACTGATGGAGAATGTTCAAAATGACGAGATATTAGAAAGAACAGGAGAACAGAAGTTAATAAAAAATAGGAGAGACAGGTTGATAGGACATCTTCTCAAACATGACGGGCTAGTTAGGGACATATAAGCAGAAATAGGTGTTCACAAATAGTTAAGGATGTGGGATGTTTTAGTTTTAAGGGAATGCGAAAAATATGCTCAGGATAGGAAGATGTTTGGGTGCGTGTCCTACCAGTCTTAAGACTGACTACCCTATCATGATATACTATAATATGTGACATTATGTTTGATTGTAGGTATGGTCTAATCTAATTCAACAAGAATATTTTTTTATTTAATTGTCATATAGCCAGAAAATAATGTCAAAAATGTACTTCAAAAAGTCTTTCCCTTCCCTGCATTTCCGAAACTATTTAAAATTTATTAAAAGTTTAAACAATCTCGTCGATGTAAAAGCTCAGGATTTCCCATTTTGAGGTAGCGATAAGCATTCAAATATACCAAAATCATAATTCCTGTTAGATTATCTTGTTCATGCTGTAGGTATTTGCGAGAAAGATGAACATTTAAATAATTGAAAACGAGGAAATTCTTACTATATCGTAAGTGAACCAAGAAACGTAATGGTTCGAAAATGAGAATCCTATCCATCGAACTAGCACTTATCGTTAACCAGTTTTCTTATTAATCATCAATATACATATATATATGTGTGTTTACGTAGTTACATAAATTTGTTTTACCGATTTCTTTCTTTTTTCTTTTGCTACGAAGATTTACTCAGAGAAGGTTACGACATGTTAACAAGGTGTAGACAAACAATAATTGTAATACGACTACTTATCTATTCTTAACTGTACGTTTAAGTATGTCTTTACTTCGGTCTCCTATTAGCATATGTCATTGTTGATTCAGTAAGGACAACATTAAATGAAGCCGACTTAAAAGTGGGCATGTAAAGATTGCGAGCAAGCGCTTTACTGATGGGAGCTCTCGTTGTCTGAGGTCAAAAGAATTTAACGTGCTATGATAAAATGTGTTAACATTTCAAAAGTTGCCGCGTTTTATGAACCAGGTTAGATGAACAACTTAATGGTTAAATGGTTCATCCGAATAGTCGTAATCCTACTTAATACTAGAAATTATAGTGATTTTTCTAGAAGTTTCTTCAAAATTTGTTGAATTATGAAAAAAATATTTGTATTACTTTTAAATTTTAAGAAATTAAGGCCAGGCTCGTATCCATAAAAAGCGAATACGTTTTACCTCAGGATTTGGTTTTCTTAAGTATAATCAAGATAGTGAACTCCATCTGGAAATAACTCTGCACATTCTTGAAACAAAAAGCTGTGGGCCAAACTTTAGATTCAGGTAGTCCTTCACACTTAGATTTAATGTCCCAGTGGACCTTAAGTGCCAAATTTCATGTGAAACATTGGAATATGACATATACCTTGAATGTCCGAATTGTCCTTAAGTGTTTCAATTTCATGTGAAACTTTAGATTCAGGTAGTCCTTGTCATGTTGATCTAATTTCGGAATGGTTGTTAGATGCTTAAATGCCATGGGAACTTTGGATTTTATGTATGGGCTTAATGTCGGAATGGTCCTTAAGTGTTCCCATTTCATGTGAAACTTTGGATCTTGACATGTAGATCTAATGTCCGAATTGTCTTTAAGTACTCCAATTTCATGTGAAACTTTGGATCTTGACATGTAGATCTAATGTCCGAATTGTCTTTAAGTACTCCAATTTCATGTGAAACTTTGGATCTTAACATGTAGGTCTAATGACTGAATGGCTATTAAGTGCTCAAATTCCATGTTAACCTTTGGATTCAGGTAGTCCTTAGCACGTAGACCTAATGTCCCAGTTGCTCTTAAGTGCTCAAATTTCATGTGAAGCTTTGGAGCTTGACAAGTAGATCTAATGTCGAAATGGTCCTTTAGTGCTTAAATTTCATGTAAAGCATCGGATTCAGGTAGTCGTTGGCATGCAGATCGAATGTTTTAATGGCTGTTAAGTGTTTAAATTTCATGTGAAACCTCGGATTCAGGTAGTCATTGGCATGCATATCTAATTTCCCAATGGTCAAATTTCACGTGAAACCTTGAATTCAGGTAGTCCTTGGCATATAGATCTAATAATAGGTGCTTAAATTTCAGATGAAATATTAGATTCAGATAGCCCTTGGCGTGGCTCTTTTCTGCTTATGATAAAATACTAATCGCTCCAATATCAAAACATATTTCAGTAAAACCTCTTCTATTAATTTTTGCAATATTCTCAAATTTTCGAAGGACTCCATCAACATAAGAATGATTCTTTTACAACTACTTTTTTAGTGTTTACTCATTTTGGAATTTGGGTCTACTTTATCGTGCATTTAATTCCAGCCCAATAATAAAGCACTTACTAATACTTCGTAAAGTGCCAACGTATAGAGAATATGTACATAGATATTGTGGTATTTTACAAACAAGTTGTCGGTTCGCTGCATCAAGGTGGTAATTCTATCTAGATTAGCCGTGGGCAAATTAACCAGCTGTACAACTAATTATTATTCTACTACCACACTACTAGTGGTGGCGATGGTGCTACTGCTGCCAGCGAGCGCGCCTGTATGCTTCTCCACGTGCATACGCCGATCCGATGCATCCGTACCACACATATCTCTTGAAATATGAATGCGTGTGTGCGGCGATACTACTACTCTCTTCGCATGCAACATGCATTTTCCACGGCAATTTGCCTTGAGGTTCGTAAAGTAATACAACGACGACAGGCTGGCTACCAAAGACAAAATAAAACCAAAAGGACAAAAAAATGATAAAACGCTTGCTGCCTCTTCTGTCCGTCCAGAAATACAGATTACGCTTTCTGGTTTCGTTTTTCCCTACGAGTGCTAAGTGCGCATGTTTGCTGTGCTCTTGGCAGAAGTGAAGACGCTCTAATGGTTTTTATCGCACATATCGTCATATTGCTGCAGTTTTGGAATCTTTGGCCATTGATCAAACATCGAAATTAAATAAAATCAAAAGCATTTTCGTCTTATAATGCTGAGCCCCCACAGAACTTTACCAATTTCGGTTTCATTATCTACGAACGCTATATATAAGTGAAGTAATTTCCACTGGTAAAAATATGTCCTTTTTGTTGTAAAACTTTCGTGCAATTCCTGAAAACAAGGGAACACGACGCTTACTTCATTCTGTACTACGAAAAGACGTAGAACGCAGGTATCACAATTAAGTGTCGCAACACAGTAGAAGATATAAGGCAGAAATGCGATCTACTGCGATAGGACACATATCTAAAAATTAAACCGTCAAAGTTTTATTTCCCTTGGTCCTTAAGTACTCAAATTTCACGTGAAACTTTGGATTCAGGTAGTCCTCAGCATGCTGATCTAATTTCCCAATGGTCAAACTTCAAGTGAAATTTTGGAGTAGTCCTTGATATATAAATGTAATGTCCCAATGACCTTTAAGTGCTCAAATTTCAGGTGAAACTTCGGATTCAGGTAGTCCTTATCTTTTAGAACTAATGCTCTAATGGTTAAGTGCTCAAATTTCACGTGAAACTTTCGATTCTGGTAGTCCTTATCTTTTAGAACTAATGCTCTAATGGGCGTTAAGTGCTTACATTTCATGTGAAACATTCAGGCAGTCCTTGGCATATAGATCTAATGTCTCAATGGCCGTTAAGTGCTTAAATTTCATGGGAAACTTTGCATTCAGGTAGTCACTTAGTGTTTTTCTACTGTATAACCTAAAGCAACCGGACCTAAGTTACCGAGCAATGCCTTGATTAGGACCATAAGGTTACGGTAGGAAAACACTACCTGTAGTCACAAATCCGTATTTGGATCATATTACTTAATTATTATTAGAAAAAATCGAGAAAATTATAATCTTAGTAAATTAAGAAGCAGGGGATTTTTTTTAAGACAGTTTTCCCCAATAGACATATCCCACTGGATATTTACCTATATTCAATTAATTACGTTGGTATCAAAAATGTGGACAAGACTCACGTGTAAAAGTAATGAGTATAATCATACATTCGTTAGTTAAGATATTTAGTGTTTTGAATGCCTAATAGTTCAAGAAAATAATATTTTGTACCATTCAAGAATCAAAATCGAATAATGTCAACCACGCTCTGACTATAAATACCTATTTAGAGTGTGTTAACTTCTTGTATGGAATGGCTGACCTTGCTTTCAGTGAATGTGCGACCGCAGTACGAATCTTAACCTAATCAAAACGCATTAATCATTTATAGGAAATGATTAGATACAAGGTGGACAACTAGTAAAGAGAAAATCCAATCAAATCGTTTCATTAATTTATTAATTGCTTAGAAAATAATTACATGTATATACTAATGTACTCTTAGTTTTCATAAATTCATTTATAGATGAAAACTCAACAGGTGACACAGGATTTATTTTTGATTATATTCATAACATTTGGCATTAAATAAACTGAATTCTGTTCTGTTCGATTTAGACATGTTAACAAATTTTGACAGAACCAATTTTAAATTGTATTGGAAGAAAATATGTATACCAACAAATTTTTATGACAACGCAAGAATTACATTATTAGATTGTAAATGAAATAGTAAAATTTATTAGGTAACTTGTAATAATCTCAATTTTGACATG
>NW_020439112.1:1897379-1916827 GCF_000699045.2 Agrilus planipennis
TAACCTAACCTAGTTATCGAGGAAAAAATGAAAAGTTAGCTGAAAATCTCGTTTTTACTTGATAATATAATGATAATATTTATAATTGCCTGAAATAAATGCAATTTTAAAGTTTTAATTCTTATTTAAACATATTAAAAAGTTTTACGTTCATTATTAATAGAGATTGAAACTAAATATTTTTTTATTTCGAAGTTGAAATCAAGGCACATTCACTGCCAAGTCAGTTAAAAATTTTCCCTTTTATTCGTTATTTCTTATTTTATTCAAAGTTTTTGGTCAAATTCCAAATTTTCTCTCAAACCGTATACTTTTTTTTAGTATAGATACTATTTATTTACCTCATTATATGCTGCAAAATCTAATTAATCACGAATTTCTAATTTCATGTAGTCTTGTCTCCGATTGTACCTCCCAAACATCCTTAAGGAAACCGACCAAGGCAGACAGACCCTATGCCAAGCAATACTCTAAACCGCTAGGCTTTGATGTTCGACTTATCATCTATTATTAATTGACCAATGGTCACCGGGTATATATGCATATTCTCATGGAGAAAATCACGCCAGTCGAAATGCCTTCCTCGGACGACCCGGTTGTCGCATAAACACGTCATGAGTCACGTATTTTCCGGTTCCTGCCTGAGAGCAGTAGTCATTTAACTGTTGTTAAAATGCCTCTCGCACAACTATACATATGTATCTACCTACCACTACTATCTCGTACCATAAATACTATTACTACAACTACGCAAAGTAGGCATGCACAACACAGAAATGGTATTTAACAACGATGATTCTTTCCCATGGAAGAAGAGATCGGAGAGAGAAGGTCACGTCAATTTTCGGACCGCAAAACACGCGTCTTTTTCTTTTCTTTCCACACTGAGTGTTCCGTTTCGAGCGGTAATGGTGCGTTATCATACGAATGCGTAGAGGGGTCATATACGTTTTTGAACTTTTGATCTGCAACTCGAAATTTCGACTTTAACTCGATATATTCACTTGCAACTCGAAATTTCGACTCACATGTAGTTTAAATGATTCTTATTTGCTATTCAATTGTCTTAGGTTAGGTTAGGATTGAGTCAAATTAGGTTTAGTTTAACTTTGAAAACAAAAGAAACTCACTTTGTGTTGTCTGTACCTGTCATAGTCCCATGATCGTAACCTAATCGAACATGTACAATATATCAAATTAAAGATCTAGACAAGCTACATTTACTAAAAAAGAGTGCGGGACGATCAATAACATGACATACCTACTCGAGCCTAACTAAAACGAAAAAGCCGATGAAATTCTTTCTTTTTACTTGCTATTGGGTAGCATAATGATAGATACAGTTGCCTGATCGTGAGATTTAGAAAAAGAACCTTCTTGGGATAATTTCTTTAGAACATTAGGTATATTATGGTATAAATAAATTAAGAGACCATAATATAATCCCTTACATCTTTTGCACATTATGCCCTCGGAGAAAAGAATAAATATCGTAGCATCTGGAGTTGAATAGCGACCACCCGTACTTTCGAAGTCTTCGGGTTGGGTTATCTATCGATTTTTGTAATACAGACGATATTCTAAGCACTAACAATAATACTTGCAGAACAACAGAACAAAAACAACTTATTGAAATCAATATATTATCAAGTATCTGCAAAAATTTTTGTTATTTTTCCTTTCTACTGACGCATATACGATGCAACAAATTACACGCGAAAAATAGCGAAAAATCGAATTGGTAACTCCAAGGCGAGGCGTAACCGTAAATTTCGTCCCACGCAGTGTTGTTTATTAGCCCTGAAATATGTACTTACTTATATGCTCTCTTATACCTCTAGGGGTTTAATTATAAAAATACTAAATGGATTAGTGCGATATGTACTATATTTTACGACTTTCAGTCAAAAGGCAAACTGGTTTCTAGTAATTGAAATCGCAATTTTTACCCATTGAAATCTCCTTATGCTGATGTAAGGATAATATTAAATATAGAAGATAATGTTTTACAATATAATTGACAACTAATTGAATCGTTCCAATTATTACCTACGTATGTAATTTAGGGAACTTTTTTTCACTACACCGTTTAATATTCTTAATCAACATGCGTTGAAAATCACGTGTAAATTTTTCCGAAAACATGGATTTCTATTCTAAACACTGTGATTTAACGCTGCTAGATAAATATGCGATTTTTTGTATGGTAACGGACAAAGGTTCACACTAACTCGGTACGATTTTGGTTTTCAATGATTTGGTCATTAAAAGCTTTTACAAGTGCTTAAAGTTGATGTTTCTTGTAGGACACGTATTTCCAATAGAAATTAAAAAATTAAAAAATGGCCTTCGACAGGCGTTAGAACAAAGCTTTATCTATCTTACTACAAAATTTCAAACCTCTATTCCAAATATTAAACTCATGACATCTAGAATCGATAAGCATGTTTTCACTCTACGACGCGTGTACTACTGAATCCCCTTAATTGCTTTTCATTACAATGAAAATATCGGCACATTTTACTCACAGACCTTACATGTCCAAGCCCTTTTAAAAAAGAAAAGAAATAATACCAGAATTCCAATCATTATTAAACAACTTAATCAAAACAAATCACAGTAGCAATATGTTTTTTATTTTTGCAGAAAATCTTTATTATTTTAATTTATATTTGTTGTTGCGCTTTCTACACACAGTGCATATGTATCTAAGTATGATTTTGGATATATGTCCTCAAAAGGTCAACAGAAAAATCTGAACGTGACCTTATCAGGAACGAACTGCACGGATCGGACAAAGGACGCTCTAAGTCATACTTCGTGTAATTCAAAAAGCACAAAACCGGACACTACCTTTTCTATTGGCGACCCTATTTGGTGCCCATGTCCAAGTACGGTTTTCTGTGCGTGTAATCCGAAATAAGATATCAAAATCTCGTTAAATGGGTTTGTTACAATCACCACCTGTGGATGGTCATTTCGGATACAACAAAAGCGAGCGTCTTTCTACCGTGTGCGATAACCTTTTACGCCAAATTGATACGACACCGTATGCAAATGTGGTTGTAAATCAGGGTTGTCGTTGATGATTATTTGCAGACAAATTTATTGCGGTGCATGTGACATCGCAGGTTCGTCCCCCGTTCCGAAAATAACAGCACGATGCCCAGACACATTATTACGATGTCGGTCGGTCGGTCTCTCTTGTCGTCGTTGGGGACTTCTTCTTCGACACATATACCCACACACGTATGTACATACATATAGATACAGATGTAATACACACACACATGCATAGTTGGACGCCTGAACAAAATCGGCTTTGGTTCATTAATGAAGCAGACGTTCAGGTTTTCGAAATTACACCACCACATCGCAAGACCATTGAAACAAGTGAATACCGCGAATACAAGCAACTGCGCGAATCGCCGAGAAAAAGTTTTCCCTTTTCGAACGATTCACTTCTGAGAGACTGAGACCCGTGCAAAATTTAAATCAAATTCTTTCTGGTATAATTATTTGTTTAGACACCAAGTTATTTTACACTGTCACACATTATATAGAGGAGACTTCGGTCAGAATTTTATTTTTTATTTTTCTATAAATTCTGATGAATGCGGCGTATACTGTAAATTAACTACTAGAACATGTACCATCTATTATATAATTCGGAAAACTCCAAAAACTTTGCAACTGTGCCAAGTAACCCCGTATGATTTAAGGCCTTGTACTGCTGTCTCACAGTGATGCAAACGAATCGACGTATAGATCGCTGCCTCAGGCATACGTTAACAACAGTAAAGTAATGTAACGTTTCATTTGTTTCCTATTTACGCTTAGTTAAGTAAAGTCAACTCCTTGCTTTTATTTTTATGTCTTTGTGAATGCTAATACAAAATATTTGTTGTCTATTTAAGGAATGCCTTAGATAAAATTGAGTCCCTTACAAATAATTTTTTAAAATGGTACGTCGACTTAAAAATGGCAAAAAAATCATAAATAGTAAGAATACACCCAAATAACATTAAAAGGAATCAAAACCAATCCTCAACGCAAAACAAATTAACAGCCATTTTATCGTTCTTTGAACTTAGAAAATTATCATATAATATACATATGTTTATTTATGGATTTTTTCGGTAAATTATGTACATACATAAATTTACAAACCAATCGTACGTGAAATATTGTTGAATGATGAAACTTTTTATTACTGCCTACTAGAAACGAAACGATCCAGTATATTGTAAGCAAAACTTGTTTATGAACCAAGCTAAATTTCCATGAATTGTCCCATTACGAAAACGGTTTACGTACAAAAATACCCGTATATTCGATACCATCGTGTTACTGCTCACGTACTTATTGTTTTTAGAACCATGATCTGATTTTTCTTGAATAAAAAAATTCGTGTTAATTTAATGGAGCAGATGCCAAAAAAGGTCACGTTTGGAATTCTGAACAAATCCAAGCAAATTTCTCTATTCGACTCATTTGTTTACAAATTGTAGTGAAGGTCACGGGATGCTATCTGTTATCAACTGTCATAATTAATTTTTCTTTTGTCTTTTATTTTGCAGATGAATCATCGATTTCCGTCAACAGTACCGAGTGCTTTTGCAGTCTGGGGAGGGTTCGTGTGGCTGTTTATTTTAGTAACGAGTTTGGCAATGATGCAGACGACGTTCTGCAAACCGACGTCGTCACTCGAGTCCTCGTCCATGCCCCTCACTTTTCACCATCTCGCCAAAAGGTCCTTCTTCGATATCGAATGCAAAGGTGTCTATGACAAAAGCATATTCGCAAGGCTCGACCGAATCTGCGAGGACTGCTATAACCTCTTTAGGGAACCAGAACTTCATTCGCTATGCAGGTGAATTATACGATAAAACATGTTACTATCCTTTCAGGCACGATCAAAGTGGCATTTGCTACGCTTCCTGTAGATATTTGTTAATCGATACCATTGAAGCTGGATTAATACAGTGGCCAAAATGAATTCGAAATTTCCGAAACCAGGGACTAATTCTGTGCCAGTTAGAGCTCATAACCTGTTGAATATTATTTCAATTCGGTGCTAGTTTGAATAACTAGAGTCAAACCTTCAAGATTAGGAAATACGACAAATGGCGCTGTAAACGCCATCTGTAGTACAGTGCTATATTTTAGGATTACGTATGCTTCAGCAAGGTCCATTTAAATATATGGATATCTACTTGCTGAAACGAATCCCGGCGTAGCTAACCTCAATGTGGTAGGCACGTTACCACAATCGAATAAAATAATAATAAACATCCATAGCACTGTACTACAGATGGCGTTTACAGCGCCATTTGTCGTATTTTCTAAAACGCGCTGTTAAGGCAGCAGATAAAAGTTGGTCTGTGTTCTGTCGGGCTGCCTGCGACGCGCTGATGAGATCCAAAAAGATCGAAATCGCGATCCGCGTCTGGCAGCTTCAACAGAATACAGACCACTTCGAATTATTTTATTCTTCAAGATTAGATTCAATATTAAAAAGAAAAACATAGATTAAGGCGAAAAAAAGGTTATAGTACTGGCGACGAATGGATCTCGGGACTGCTTGCATTGCAGCTGAATATCTATACCACTGATCCATTTACAGTTATTGTAATTTGGGTCACAAAGAAAGATTAATTATCGTACCTAGAAGTATATTTAACAGTTGGCGCTGATATCGTGTATATTTTCGGACTCTAAGGTGTACATGTGAATTGTGATGGTGTTATGGACCCCTAATTTTCTACTTTGACACCAAGTTAGCCCCTGAAATACCTCTTTGTTTGAAATTTTCTTTTGCCACTCTGTTTCGTAATTATAACATTAAAAAAAGGAACTTTTTTCTTTAGCGTTCGGCGCTTATTTTTCTGATGGTGAGCTTGCCTTGCCCTAACCAGAAAAGGGATAAATTTAACAAACACCCTATGCACAATTGGCAACGGCAGTCATCGTCTAACTTTCACGGGTTCAACTGGTATTTTAATATAGTGGAATTCGTTTATTATGACTTCGCCTATATTGACCAACCGTTTAATATGAAGTAATTGCAGTGTTAAATTTGGTTTTCATATTAAATTCTCTATATGTGGATGTAATGACTCCGTTTAAAATGACATATCGTTTATTATGACTGATTCTCAAGAAATCATATCCGGCTATAGTGACCCAAATGATTAATTATAACATTTTCGCTCATTTTTCTGACCCTTCTTATGTATATTGATATTACAATTCATCGTTCTTTTTATATTTTTCTGTCAATAATTATATACAATTTGTAGTTTTTCTCTCTATTTAACTTTAAATAACTAACCAAAATTGAAAGTTGTTTATTTTCTAAGACTTTTGCTTTGTATGACGCCCGCTTAGTATGACGTGTTTGTCATTTTCCTTCGATGTCATTATAAGCGGATTCTACTGTAATTTCTTCACATTAAACAATTGCTTTATTTGCAAACGAGTTTTTGAACGGACAAATGTCCATCGCGGATGACACCGGGACCACCCTAGCCGCTGAGAATAAATGACAAAAAAGAGTTAGCGTTTTTAATCGGCACAGGTCGCACACACATTAATTATAAACGTGTTCCGTCTCTTTCTCATACGTGTACCTATCTAAAGGTAGGCGCATTAGTTTCGCGTAAGGGACGCGTCACGTTGCGTCGTTTTATGTTTCACCTTCGGTTTGGGAAGAGGACCATAAAAATGCAAATCGCAGTAATAAAAATTAATTTCATTCGATTTCGTAACCTGTCCGATCCGATGACGATGACCTTCTCTTTCTTTCTCGCTCTTCGAATAATTTTACTTGTTTATTTATTTCTGTACACGTTTGCTTCGGTCAAAACGTCAAGCCGAGCTGCAGTTCAGCTTTTCTCAATGAGCGTCTCTTAACAAAAAATACATCGCACAGTGCCAGGAAAAGATTTCGAAAGTTTTTGCCAATTTGATGGAGTACGAAACGCAGCTTCGACTCACCCGCTGATAATTCGGTACGTTTTTGAAATCAAAATGCAAAACTCTATAATAAACTTTTAGTCATATGTGGTCAATGCCAACGATGAACTTTTAACTTTTCTGCAAATCGATATTGGGTAATAAAATACTACAATCCAACGTGCAGACAATTTTTTAATTGTCTACGGACTGAAAAAGATCAAATACACAGTAAAATGGCGTATGCTGATCGTATTTTTTACAGATACTTAAACATTGAATATCTGTAACCACATTAGAACCTCTATAACTCGAACATCAAGGAAGTCGCCAAAACATTCGATCGGCTTATAGAGGATTTTGACTTGTAGAGGTTAAGATTTGGTGTGCTTACATTGTCGGTAAATCCTTAAAGTCGATAACTTAGTTTTCTTCGAACTATAGACGTAATAAGTTTCAAATTATCGAGTTCTAGAGGTTGTAAAATAAAACATTGCTATGAAACAGAAGTTCAATTCAATTTTTCGAGTTATAGAGGGAAAATATATACCAAAATGACTTACAGGGACTCATTAATTATTTAGTTTACTAATAGAGGATTGAGATTTCGAGTAATGGAAGTTTTGGGGCTTGAAGGGAAGGTTACCAAACATTCTTTGGAGTTTTGGAGGTTTTCAACTTATCGAGGCTAGACTTAAAGAGGTTCTACTGTAATAATACGAAATAATTTCATATTAGTAACCATATCTGAAACTGTTATATCATTATCGTATCTATATCCAGATCCGAAATTTCGTATCCATAACAGCGAATACAGGGGGAAAACAAACTCTTCGAGTATATTACCTGTACTGTCACTTGTTACTTATTTCTTAATTAAAACTAAAATGCAAACTGTAGAGTTCTTAATTGAGAGATTGAACTTATGCTATGTTAATAACTGACTGTTTATCAATTTAAAATTAATTCTAGAGTACGTATACAGTGTGACGTTATCGGGTGATCATATGGCTAGGTCGTGTTGAGCCCTGGATTATGCCATGACCATACGCGTAATGATTACCCTGATCTTAAACCTTGAAACCATTTGAGTCTATCAGAATTTCCAATATTTTTGGAAAAAGCAAGAGGCTGTAGGAGTTCTTTTCCAATCCAATTGTAGGAATAAATAATTAACGCAAATAATGCACTGGTTAATGTGCGAACTAGTTTGGTTGTAAGCGGTAATCATTTCGACCAAATCTTCGCGGGTTTCCGACACTGTGCAACGTTCACGTCGTGAATATCCAGGACCAGATGTGGTCAATGAAACTGTTACGATGTTAATACGAGACCCGTTTATGTGGCGGAGCCGAAACTCGATTCAAAAATGAGGCGAATTATTGACGCAAATTGTCAATTTGCATAAATCACAACGTTCCGATCGTAAATTGCCACAAGGAGACAAATTAATTAGCTTATAATAAAATACTGTCGATAATAAAAACCTTCCATTGTATTTCGACTTTTGTCTGTGCCATTTGAATTTAATGTCATCAATGTGGAAAGTTTTATTTGTAAATGGATAAGTCAGTTATCAATAAATTGTTTCGGATTTTTCTTATAGATTTAAGATTATTAATGTCACAAGTAAGAAATTTACTCAGTCAGGATTGTTTAGGTTGTGACAGGTGTGAAGAATAATAAAGTCAATTCTCCTCTAATATCTAGGAATTTTTGGGATGTACCAGGTCTGTTCAAAAAGTATCGTTTCATAGTAAACGTTACGAGATATTATACACTTGTACCAACTTTTTTTTCAATCCTCAAAGTACTTCAAAAAATAATTTTTTGTAATCTTCTTCGGCTCCTCCTTCAATGCCGTCTTTATCTCCTCAATCGTAGCGTGGCGTCGTCCTATCATGGGCCTCTTCAGTTTCGGGAACAAGAAAAAGTCACAGGGAGCCAGATTAGTGTTGTTTTTAGCCAAAAATTCGCACACATGCAACGTTGTGTGAGCAGGGGCGTTATCATGGTGCAAAAGCCAATTTTTGTTCTTTCACAAATCCGCGGAAATTCAAAATACGCAATACTTTTTGAATAGACCTCGTACACCACGTCGTATGAATGCGACTCGTTACTTTTGGTTATTGTTTTAGAAAGTTTTTAAAGTTGCATAATATCTGTTTTTTCAAGTGTTTTTATTCTATAGCCCGACAGGACGATAGGTTACATTGAAAATGGTTTTGCAATTAATTGTAGACAATTCTAAAGCCTTCAATTTGTGCCGTGATGAATCCAATTTTGTCAAAAAATTATTGTTATAATTGTAATGGTGATGGCTTTTTAAAAAAATTATCAACACTAAATTTCTATAACAATGAAGCAATCCTTTCTGGAAGCTATAAACAAGGGGTTAAAACTTTTTTGACATTGTTTTTTGTTATAATATGAGAATGGAAGTCTTCAAGAAGAGACATTTAAACGAAGTCTGCTTTTTTTAAAANCGGCTTAAATGTGAAGTTGGGTGCAAAAGAATACAATTAAATCCTCTGTCGGGAAAAAACGAAATGACTTTCCGCAGAACCCTATAGAATACCTAAATTGCAATTTTCTAGAACTAAAAAACATTTTAGAAAGGGCTAGCAATTGGTCCATTTTGTAACTTTTTGTTAGTCCCAAAAATATCGGGATCAGGAAAACTTCATCCCGGAAATTTCAGGACTGAAAAGCTTTCGAATACACTAATACAGAATTTATTATTTCATAAATATTCATTATTTGCCAATATATTGCTGCGAAAACTGTAACGATAACACTAATATCTGTAAATGATCGAATCATTGATATGATTCCCGTTGATGGAACGACAAATTACCATAAACGTTTCAAGAACTTCATAGACGACGGCAATTACCGACCAATGTCCAATAATACTTATTACAAACCCATTTCAACGGACGGTTTAATTGCCAATCGTAAATTAAACGACTTAAATATTTACTCTCGCATTTACTTTATTTACACGCGACTATATTTTCACGCTGTACACAAGAGACATCAATGCTACGTCAAGCGACGAAATTCCCTTTAATTCGTTTCGTTTCGACGCGAATGTTTTCATTTTAAGCTTTTAAGCATTGATTTCGTTTCGAAATGCCAAATGTAAAAAACAAAATTGTATTAATTTTTATATCAAAGAGACAAATACAAAAATAACAAAACAATTAATAATATTCCAGGTATAAATAGTCCGGCGGAGTTGTGATTAGTAAACAAAAATGGTTGTATTGGAAAAATTATTCATTAAAGGTATAGACAACTANAACTAATGCTCTAATGGGCGTTAAGTGCTCACATTTCATGTGAAACATTCAGGCAGTCCTTGGCATATAGATCTAATGTCTCAATGGCCGTTAAGTGCTTAAATTTCATGGGAAACTTTGCATTCAGGTAGTCACTTAGTGTTTTTCTACTGTATAACCTAAAGCAACCGGACCTAAGTTACCGAGCAATGCCTTGATTAGGACCATAAGGTTACGGTAGGAAAACACTACCTGTAGTCACAAATCCGTATTTGGATCATATTACTTAATTATTATTAGAAAAAATCGAGAAAATTATAATCTTAGTAAATTAAGAAGCAGGGGATTTTTTTTAAGACAGTTTTCCCCAATAGACATATCCCACTGGATATTTACCTATATTCAATTAATTACGTTGGTATCAAAAATGTGGACAAGACTCACGTGTAAAAGTAATGAGTATAATCATACATTCGTTAGTTAAGATATTTAGTGTTTTGAATGCCTAATAGTTCAAGAAAATAATATTTTGTACCATTCAAGAATCAAAATCGAATAATGTCAACCACGCTCTGACTATAAATACCTATTTAGAGTGTGTTAACTTCTTGTATGGAATGGCTGACCTTGCTTTCAGTGAATGTGCGACCGCAGTACGAATCTTAACCTAATCAAAACGCATTAATCATTTATAGGAAATGATTAGATACAAGGTGGACAACTAGTAAAGAGAAAATCCAATCAAATCGTTTCATTAATTTATTAATTGCTTAGAAAATAATTATATGTATATACTAATGTACTCTTAGTTTTCATAAATTCATTTATAGATGAAAACTCAACAGGTGACACAGGATTTATTTTTGATTATATTCATAACATTTGGCATTAAATAAACTGAATTCTGTTCTGTTCGATTTAGACATGTTAACAAATTTTGACAGAACCAATTTTAAATTGTATTGGAAGAAAATATGTATACCAACAAATTTTTATGACAACGCAAGAATTACATTATTAGATTGTAAATGAAATAGTAAAATTTATTAGGTAACTTGTAATAATCTCAATTTTGACATGTTTCTTTAAAAATTATTTCAACTTTCTTAATTATTACAATTAAATTTATCATATCAACTAAAATACCTAATAAATTTATTTCTGCTGGGATTTTATTTTTACAAATTCGGGTCCAAATTGTAATTTTTATTATTTTCGCTTAAGAAGCAACGGGCTAGTGGGGATAATTGTAAATATCGCTTTAATATTTAGGTAAATTTTCGTTTTTCATTTTCTCCTTGTAAAAACTTTTTAGTGTATAAAATCTACAACCATCACGTTACATTAATTTGAATTACAGAAGGATATTTCAAAGAAATTTGAACACAAAATTTCATTACACATAAATACTACTCATGAGACAAGCCGAAAAGTTAATTTAATTAATAACAATACTATTTGTAGACAAAGTCGCAAGCATCTATTAACGACTGTTTAATGGACCACGCGCTAGGAATAAAAACGCAAAACTTCAAATTTCTGCTGTTACTGAAGGCCAAGGTTTCGTGTTTTATGTAAAGTAGGTATTAGAGCCTAAGGAGATTTCAAAATTAATTATTTTATAGGATTCTATGTTACCGAAATTTATACTTATTATGAACGAAAGCAAAGAAGCTCGATAAAAAAACAATTCATATTTGCAGATTGAGACAGATTGTTATCGATTGATTAATGAAATAGAAAAGTCAAAACTATTGACAGACATTCTGAATTTTATGCTTGTGCTTTTTTTGACGTGACAACGTCTTATAATTCGATGGAGCCGGCTGCACGCACGAAAAAACATGACTCATGCGGCGTTACCTCGCTCTGAGGCGTTCCATTTAAGGCTTGAAGTGCAAGCGAGAGCGCGGAACNAACATTGAAGACTGCCATTAAAACGAAGATAAAAAAAAAAGAAAATGATTTTCCATGACCAATAGAAGTTGGAATTATTTTAAGAAATCATAGCCGCCTTAATTATAACAATTATTAAGAAATAAATTTGGCATTTGATAGTCGATTAAGATTTAAAAGGACTTCATAATAATAATCCCTTAAAAATATGTAAAAGGTTATTTTTGCATTAAACTTTATCAACAATATCAAAAATGACTATTTTCAACTGTTTTTCGCCAGTTTTTCAACGAAATGTTTTTGAATTATCTACAACTTTTATGTAGAGCGTATTCTTCATTATAAGGTCGCCAGTCCTAAGACTGGTTGGACACGCACCTCCACTCTTTCCTATCCTGAGCTAATCTTCGCATTTCCCTTAAACTAGAACAATCCACGTCGTTAACTATTTGCGAACAGTAATCTAATCTAGACCTTTCTCTTCTCCTCCTATTTCTGCCTCTAATATGTCTCTGACTAGACCTTCATGCCTGAGAAGGTGTCCTACCAACCTGTCTCGCCTATTTCTTATTGACTTCCATAGAGTACTCTGTTCTCCTATTCTTTCTAATACCTCTCTATTTCTAATCTTCTCTATCCATGGTATCATCATCATTCGCCGGTAACACCACATTTCGAACGTTTCTAACATTTTCTTTTCCGCAGCGCCCACCTTCCACATTTCCCACCCGTACAGCGCCGCGTTACAAACATACACCTTTAACAATCTTTCAAATTTCTAAATTGACCGTTAGCGTGCATAGAAAGTGACTTATTCTTATTGAATGCGACTCGATCCTGCGCTATCCTCTGCTTTATATCCTTACTACTCCTTCCGTTCTGACTTATCTAGACTTCCTAACTACCTAAAGTCAGCCACTTCTTCTATTTTTTTGTCTCCTATCTTTACATTAGCTCTTTCTAGATTAGATTACTGTTCAGAAATAGTTAAGGATGTGGGATGTTCCAGTTTTAGGGAAATGTGAAAAGTAGCTCAGGATAGGAGGGTAGAGGTACGTTTCCAACCAGTCTTTATAAACGATCTGATATTGATGACATCATATATGGAGCCCTTATAAGCGAATATCAGTGTAATCGGTTTCGTACGGACTATTTTTCGGTTAAGTGCGTTTTTCTTTTATTAGCTGCAATTTTTTCTCGCATGGAAAACAGTCCAGCGAAGCTGTGCAATTTTTCCGACTGCAAAATGCGAATCGGTTGATAATTTCGAGTGGCGTCGAGACGTTACACGTTTGATAGACACAAACACGCTTAGGTACATATGTTTAGAGAGAGGAAATCAAAATTGTAAGAGGATAGAAATCTATGAGAGGCAGCTGTTGCTCGGTGTTATTATACTGATACGTTGCTGATTTTGCCGAAGATGCTTCCAGAAATAGACTGAAGAACAGACGGCAATCGTCTCGCGAGCTCCGTACACTTTATATTAAATCCGGCAATATAGTCGACCTCGTAACTTTCGATAGTATCCATATGGAACCGAATAAATGGTATACACACGGTGGGCAATCGCTGTAGGTACTACTATACTAGCGCTAGGGTCACGGAACAAAAAGAATAGCGTCGGGTCGGGTCACTCATAACAAAATGAAATCGCTTTTGTCCTAGAGATTGATTAACTAATTAATTAATTAGGTTAATTTCATAATTCAAAAAAGATTATCAAACGTGATTGTTTGCAGCACGGTTCTGTATGGGTGCGAAACGTAGGGGGTGGTCGAAATTGAAGCTTTTTAAATGTGGTACTATACGAAAATTCTAAAAATGCCGTGGATAGAAAAAATTAGACATAAAGATGGATGGATTACCCGGTTTGGATCTGGCACTTTCTTAAGATCCGATTGGGTACCAAATAATTATGGCAACCAAGAATTAAAATTTCATTGGTTTAATGATGAAACGACTTTTTGAACGGGACATAATGTGGCTTCGGACATTGGTGAGGGTGGTATTTATTGGAAAGGCGTTCAGAACGAAGCTAGAACCATTAACCCTAACGGTTTTGCCGGGTACTCGGTTATCTGGACCCCAGCAAAATGACTATCCGGGGTATCTCCAGTTAGAATTGAAGAGGCATCAATCAAAAAGTATGGGATATTCAATAAGATAGACGAATAGGGATGGTTTTCGAGGAAATTTTCTGAAATATAAAGCGCTAGTTACAAATATATTAGAAGCAAAAACAGGAGTTAAATGTGATAGAGGTAGATGTAAGATTAAATTATAGATTGCTCTAATTTTAGAGAAATGTGAATATTGGCATGATGCATGTGCATTCGGGCTGAAAACACGTCCATTAAGTAGGAAATGCAATATTAGCAGAATCAAATGCAAGCAGGCGTACAATTAAATGCTCATTAAGTGCCTATTAAGCGCCCTAATTAGAAATTAAATGCTCCGGGCATTTTTTTTTACAACAATTAGTACTTAATCTTAAGCTAGCAGAACATGAGCGAAAATGTTATTAAAAGAATGAAAATTTCTTGACACACTAATTAAATGCTCATTAAATTCTTTCAAAACAGACCTGCTGTAAATTAAATGCCATTAGTATTTTTCGTTTAAACAAAGAAAACTACTGTTTAAGACATGCACCGTTTAATGGGTTATTAATCTTAATTTTTTTATTGCTATGATCTTGTTCTTCCTATTTAATAAACGGCACAGCTAATGCCCGGTACGCAGTTATCCGGTACTCGACAAAATCACTATCCGGGGCATCTCTACTTAGAAAGAATGGGAGATTCAATAAGATAGAGAAATAAAGATAATTTTCGAGGACATCTTCTCAGATATAAAGTGCTAGTTACAAATGTATTAGAAGCCAAAAACAGGAGTTAAATCTGCTAGAGACAGATCTAAGATTAGATTATAGATTGCTCTAATTTTAGAGAAATGCGAAGATTAATCTTAATTTTTTTATTCCCCTGATTTTATTCTTCATTTAATGGACGGCACACCTAATGCTGGGTTCACAGTTATCCGGTACCCGGCAAAATCACTGTCAGGTGCACCTCTACTTTAAACCCCTCTGTTTTAATTTCGATGAATAATAACACGTGTAACAGGTTAATCACCTAAACAGATTCTCTTCTAGAAAATTATTAAGTACACACATTAGATCATACACACTTACCGAAGAATTTCTCAAACGGTTTGTTGTAAACAAAACACAATCTGCGATTTTCGAAATAATAAGACGAAACACCACGTGTTTCTTAATTTAGTTCAACTTCGAGAACGTTTCTCACGGATTCGTAAATAAATTAAACTTTTATCTGCCGTCTCGCACATCTTTTATTTAAAATATCGTCTGCATCCGGTTAATTCAAATAAGAGCATAGGTACGATGACGTAGGTGCGCCTATAAGCTAATCGAAATAAGTAACATCGGAAAATATTATCTGCGCGCACACTTCNTCCGCTGATTTTATTCTTCCTATTTATTGCACGGCAGAGCTAATGCCGGGTACACGGTTATCCGGTACCCGGCAAAATCACTGTCCGATGCATCTCTAGTTAGAAATGAGGAGACATCAATCAGAAGGAATAGCAGATTCTATAAGATAGAGGACAATTTCTTAGATATAAAGCGCAAGTTACAAATATATTAGAAGCAAAAACAGGAGTTAAATCTGCTAGAGACAGATCTAAGATTAGATTATAGATTGCTCTAATTTTAGAGAAATGCGAAGATTAATCTTAATTTTTTTATTCCCCTGATTTTATTCTTCATTTAATGGACGGCACACCTAATGCTGGGTTCACAGTTATCCGGTACCCGGCAAAATCACTGTCAGGTGCACCTCTACTTTAAACCCCTCTGTTTTAATTTCGATGAATAATAACACGTGTAACAGGTTAATCACCTAAACAGATTCTCTTCTAGAAAATTATTAAGTACACACATTAGATCATACACACTTACCGAAGAATTTCTCAAACGGTTTGTTGTAAACAAAACACAATCTGCGATTTTCGAAATAATAAGACGAAACACCACGTGTTTCTTAATTTAGTTCAACTTCGAGAACGTTTCTCACGGATTCGTAAATAAATTAAACTTTTATCTGCCGTCTCGCACATCTTTTATTTAAAATATCGTCTGCATCCGGTTAATTCAAATAAGAGCATAGGTACGATGACGTAGGTGCGCCTATAAGCTAATCGAAATAAGTAACATCGGAAAATATTATCTGCGCGCACA
Source organism: Agrilus planipennis (assembly GCF_000699045.2). NCBI lineage: Eukaryota > Metazoa > Arthropoda > Insecta > Coleoptera > Buprestidae > Agrilus > Agrilus planipennis. Next base: position 1,913,784 of record NW_020439112.1, read on the forward strand.
CTTCCATCTTTATTGTTATGATTATGAAGTGTTAAAAGTCAAATTCGAAACTGGTGTTAGTTAAGTGTATATACCTACGTGAAAAAGTGCCGCAACTATAATATCTTCGGATCCCGGTATAGAACTAAATAAAATAACCAAAAGAGTCACGTAAAGGTTAAGTTTGCTTATATTATGCTACCGGCATTTATTTTTACTCTTTTTTCGAATCTATAAGGCGCTTTAAATCCATTTAACTGTTGACGTATAGGTAAACGGGGATAAATTTGACTGCTTAGTTCACTTCAGAAGAACTTTAATTGTTTCAGAATGAGATTTTTTGATGATGACGACGATATTTTTCATGAACTTTCAAATGGGACTACGTGCTAGCTAGCTAGCCTCCCAAAAACTGATTAAAGATAATTATCGAAGAATGACGTAAATTATTATTAGCAGACGTTAAAGATTATTAATTATTAGATTTATTAGATCATCGTCAACCACATAAAACTAATTTTTTTATCCCTTGGGAACAGCGTTTTTTTTCTGAGAATTTCTAAAAATATATGTACAAAATTTCATGATAATAATAACAAACAAACTAACATTCGCATTTATTGGAATTATTACTGTACAGGCCACGAAAGAGAATTATTCAAAGCAGAAACAGGTATAAAGGGAGGTAGACAGTTTGGATAAACTTTTAGAAATATTCAATTAAACAATTCGGCAATTTTCTTGGAATTTCGAGATTGTTTATGAATTTAAAATCTGTGTTTAATTTATTTTTCAACTAACCTAACTACATGGTGGTTGTCCAGTCTCTCGATATGGATACTACCAAACCAATTGAAGTTAGATATTTTAAATTATCCCAAGGAATATAGCAAGTATCTGCTTTTAATTTTTCGTTGTCAAATAAGTAATCGTTTTTGAAAAGGAATGTTTTCCAAGTTTTCAAGAAAGTCAAAGATTTAGAAAAAATCTTATGTATTAGCAGTTTCAATAATATGTGAAGATGTCCCACTCAGAAATCAAAAAAAGTTGGCTTTAAGTCTATACATGTAGCACAAAACACTGATTTACAGAATAATTACAATTTATTTATTTACTTTTGCTATCAGTATTATCTAGTAAGTAATTCAATCAAATTTCCCAAGCTCGAGCTTCTTAAATGTAGCCAGTTACACTCGAGTTGCGAAAAATTTCTACTTTACCGTCAAACGTTTTAATTTTCTCGCCTCTAATAACGCTCGCAACGTCCAGATGACTAAAACCGTTTTTCATAATAGCGAAAATTTATAATGGTAATAGTTTTGTTTAAAAACTTGAATCATTAATTATCCCTAGGACTGATTTTACCAAAAAAGATTAATTTAAATTCCAATTAAAGGCAATTTATAATGTAAAACTACACTCCAATCTCAAGTTAGAGAAAAATTCGAGTTAGAAAAATGGACAACTTCGAGTGAAAGAAACTTTAGGATAGATGTAAAACAATATGCATGCCAAGGAAACAAAAAATTTTCGAGTTAAAATAGAAGTTCGAGATTCAGAAGTTCGACTCTGTTTTGTACAAAATTTTCCTTCCGCTTATAACTAGTTTATTTTTATCAGCGATTTGCATAATTTAATTTAAACGGATTTTGTGATGATAATCGATTGAATATCCTATCAAATGACAAAACTATTGCGTATATGGCATAAATTACTAAAAAAAAAACACGGGTCACTCAATAACAATTATAATGCAAACATATACCGTTGGCGCCATGTTTAGTAATTTATTGTTGTTAATTTTTTTATTTTAGTGATTATGACCGCCGACAACTAATAAATTTTTCTCCTTGCATTCATTAACATTAAAAACACGGTTGATAGATAATGAAATAGATATCACAGAAATTATAATTCCAGCAATATTATTATTAATAATAATAACATGTTTATGTAAAGTTAATGAAAATGTTGAAGTTTTTCTTTCAATTATTGCAAATAAATCAGTAATCTGGCACCACAATTATGTCTCAGGTGATCTTTAGTAATTGTGGTCAGTCTTTACGTATTGAATGAATTTATTTTTTTATTGTTGCTATTAAAAACAGTCAAGAAAAAAATAAACAACTTGACTCACGTACAAGCCATTTTAATTATTACGTGACGTATTAAAAGAAAGAAAGTAATAAACTTTTTGAGACAAACAAAGTTGAACGATGCTACGAGGTAGTAAAGTCTATAATACCAGGAGCGTCTTTACGTTTATGGTAGTCAGGGCATAATCCAGGTATATCGACAGATAGAAGAAGATGCAATTTAATTGTCCCAAGCTCACAATAGCTCAATATTCCTATACCTACTCTAGAATTAATTCCAATTTAATAAATAGTAAAATGTATAATATGTACCAGGAACGTCTTTACGTGTATAGTATTCAAGGCACAATCCTGGTATTTCAATCGATAGATGTTACAATCTCATTAGCCCAAGCTCATAATTACCCGATAACCCTATACCTACTTTAGAATATAAGTTCCAATTTAATAAACTGTAAAGTATGTAATACCGGTAGCAGGGTACAGGACAGTTGAAAAGAAGTAAACAAATCAATGATCACAAAACATAGGTTTCCGTAATGTACAACCGATTTTATGTGGCAATATTTAGCTTGGCTTTATCGACTGTTAACGATCGAGTTTACAGTAATATTTTCTTCCCCAACGAATAAATTTTGCACTATGTTTACATAAAATAAAAAATAATTACCGTAATGATCATTAAAGGACTCCGCACAATAACTGTCTATAGGGCATTTGAAAAATGCTCTTTATTTAATGAAATACATAAAAACCATCGTAGTCCAATTGCAGTTGATTTGACCGAAACCGATTTTCCATAAAGATTTTATTGTACAGAGTCCTTTAATTTAATTTAATTTAATCGTCATAACACAAGGAAATAACAAACAGAATAGCTCAAAACCCCAACGCCAAAACACGACACTGTAGTTGTCCGAAGCACTTTTCGGTAACAAAGTTACCTTCTTCAGGGACTGAAGTAAACTA